>NW_027657061.1:0-43945 GCF_964235325.1 Thermobia domestica | reverse complement strand
CACTCATCCTAAGTAGAAAAAGTATGTCTTCAAACACGAATTTCTTCACTTTTCTTCTAAACTCAACTAATTGGTATATATATGTTGTTAGGCAACATCTCAACAATATAACATATGTCATTTTTATATATATTATATTGTTGTGCATTCTTCCTAACTACTGTATATTTAAGGCTATATCTCCGAAACTTCTGAATATATTTTAATGAAATAAAGCTCAAATTGAAGAGCTGTACCCTCTTGATATTCTGACTGCAAGCAGCGCCCCCTACTGTAGAAGGAAAGTTATCTTGTGCATATCATGTTTGGTACTGTTTTATTCATTTTACACTATATAAACGATTTTATTCCATGATATGTCTCATTGCCTCATAACAATATGGCTGACCAATGACAACCGAGGAATAAGGACATGTACCGTTCAGAACTACATACAGCGCATTCGCTAATTGGCGCACTTTCTTCATTTTTTGAAAAACAAATAAAATTTTTATACTATGGGTTTGAATTTTGCATCACCCTGTATATGTTTTCCATACAACAACCAAATATACTACCTAGGAATTGCAAACATGATAAAATGGTAAGAAAATCTGCACATTACAACAAAAAATTTTAAAAAATGAAGATAGTACCTGTTGTTATACATGAAGCAATATAACCCTTACAGTCTTGATGAGACCACGTGACACTCGTCCTAAGTAGAAAAAGTATGTCTTCAAACACGAATTTCTTCACTTTTCTTCTAAACTCAACTAATTGGTATATATATGTTGTTAGGCAACATCTCAACAATATAACATATGTCATTTTTATATATATTATATTGTTGTGCATTCTTCCTAACTACTGTATATTTAAGGCTATATCTCCGAAACTTCTGAATATATTTTAATGAAATCAAGCTCAAATTGAAGAGCTGTACCCTCTTCATATTCTGACTGCAAGCAGCGCCCCCTACTGTAGAAGGAAAGTTATCTTGTGCATATCATGTTTGGTACTGTTTTATTCATTTTACACTATATAAACGATTTTATTCCATGATATGTCTCATTGCCTCATAACAATATGGCTGACCAATGACAACCGAGGAATAAGGACATGTACCGTTCAGAACTACATACAGCGCATTCGCTAATTGGCGCACTTTCTTCATTTTTTGAAAAACAAATAAAATTTTTATACTATGGGTTTGAATTTTGCATCACCCTGTATATGTTTTCCATACAACAACCAAATATACTACCTAAGAATTGCAAACATGATAAAATGGTAAGAAAATCTACACATTACAACAAAAAATTTTAAAAAATGAAGATAGTACCTGTTGTTATACATGAAGCAATATAACCCTTGCAGTCTTGATGAGACCACGTGACACTCATCCTAAGTAGAAAAAGTATGTCTTCAAACACGAATTTCTTCACTTTTCTTCTAAACTCAACTAATTGGTATATATATGTTGTTAGGCAACATCTCAACAATATAACATATGTCATTTTTATATATATTATATTGTTGTGCATTCTTCCTAACTACTGTATATTTAAGGCTATATCTCCGAAACTTCTGAATATATTTTAATGAAATCAAGCTCAAATTGAAGAGCTGTACCCTCTTGATATTCTGACTGCAAGCAGCGCCCCCTACTGTAGAAGGAAAGTTATCTTGTGCATATCATGTTTGGTACTGTTTTATTCATTTTACACTATATAAACGATTTTATTCCATGATATGTCTCATTGCCTCATAACAATATGGCTGACCAATGACAACCGAGGAATAAGGACATGTACCGTTCAGAACTACATACAGCGCATTCGCTAATTGGCGCACTTTCTTCATTTTTTGAAAAACAAATAAAATTTTTATACTATGGGTTTGAATTTTGCATCACCCTGTATATGTTTTCCATACAACAACCAAATATACTACCTAAGAATTGCAAACATGATAAAATGGTAAGAAAATCTGCACATTACAACAAAAAATTTTAAAAAATGAAGATAGTACCTGTTGTTATACATGAAGCAATATAACCCTTGCAGTCTTGATGAGACCACGTGACACTCGTCCTAAGTAGAAAAAGTATGTCTTCAAACACGAATTTCTTCACTTTTCTTCTAAACTCAACTAATTGGTATATATATGTTGTTAGGCAACATCTCAACAATATAACATATGTCATTTTTATATATATTATATTGTTGTGCATTCTTCCTAACTACTGTATATTTAAGGCTATATCTCCGAAACTTCTGAATATATTTTAATGAAATAAAGCTCAAATTGAAGAGCTGTACCCTCTTGATATTCTGACTGCAAGCAGCGCCCCCTACTGTAGAAGGAAAGTTATCTTGTGCATATCATGTTTGGTACTGTTTTATTCATTTTACACTATATAAACGATTTTATTCCATGATATGTCTCATTGCCTCATAACAATATGGCTGACCAATGACAACCGAGGAATAAGGACATGTACCGTTCAGAACTACATACAGCGCATTCGCTAATTGGCGCACTTTCTTCATTTTTTGAAAAACAAATAAAATTTTTATACTATGGGTTTGAATTTTGCATCACCCTGTATATGTTTTCCATACAACAACCAAATATACTACCTAAGAATTGCAAACATGATAAAATGGTAAGAAAATCTACACATTACAACAAAAAATTTTAAAAAATGAAGATAGTACCTGTTGTTATACATGAAGCAATATAACCCTTGCAGTCTTGATGAGACCACGTGACACTCATCCTAAGTAGAAAAAGTATGTCTTCAAACACGAATTTCTTCACTTTTCTTCTAAACTCAACTAATTGGTATATATATGTTGTTAGGCAACATCTCAACAATATAACATATGTCATTTTTATATATATTATATTGTTGTGCATTCTTCCTAACTACTGTATATTTAAGGCTATATCTCCGAAACTTCTGAATATATTTTAATGAAATAAAGCTCAAATTGAAGAGCTGTACCCTCTTGATATTCTGACTGCAAGCAGCGCCCCCTACTGTAGAAGGAAAGTTATCTTGTGCATATCATGTTTGGTACTGTTTTATTCATTTTACACTATATAAACGATTTTATTCCATGATATGTCTCATTGCCTCATAACAATATGGCTGACCAATGACAACCGAGGAATAAGGACATGTACCGTTCAGAACTACATACAGCGCATTCGCTAATTGGCGCACTTTCTTCATTTTTTGAAAAACAAATAAAATTTTTATACTATGGGTTTGAATTTTGCATCACCCTGTATATGTTTTCCATACAACAACCAAATATACTACCTATGAATTGCAAACATGATAAAATGGTAAGAAAATCTGCACATTACAACAAAAAATTTTAAAAAATGAAGATAGTACCTGTTGTTATACATGAAGCAATATAACCCTTGCAGTCTTGATGAGACCACGTGACACTCGTCCTAAGTAGAAAAAGTATGTCTTCAAACACGAATTTCTTCACTTTTCTTCTAAACTCAACTAATTGGTATATATATGTTGTTAGGCAACATCTCAACAATATAACATATGTCATTTTTATATATATTATATTGTTGTGCATTCTTCCTAACTACTGTATATTTAAGGCTATATCTCCGAAACTTCTGAATATATTTTAATGAAATAAAGCTCAAATTGAAGAGCTGTACCCTCTTGATATTCTGACTGCAAGCAGCGCCCCCTACTGTAGAAGGAAAGTTATCTTGTGCATATCATGTTTGGTACTGTTTTATTCATTTTACACTATATAAACGATTTTATTCCATGATATGTCTCATTGCCTCATAACAATATGGCTGACCAATGACAACCGAGGAATAAGGACATGTACCGTTCAGAACTACATACAGCGCATTCGCTAATTGGCGCACTTTATCATTTTTTGAAAAACAAATAAAATTTTTATACTATGGGTTTGAATTTTGCATCACCCTGTATATGTTTTCCATACAACAACCAAATATACTACCTAAGAATTGCAAACATGATAAAATGGTAAGAAAATCTACACATTACAACAAAAAATTTTAAAAAATGAAGATAGTACCTGTTGTTATACATGAAGCAATATAACCCTTGCAGTCTTGATGAGACCACGTGACACTCATCCTAAGTAGAAAAAGTATGTCTTCAAACACGAATTTCTTCACTTTTCTTCTAAACTCAACTAATTGGTATATATATGTTGTTAGGCAACATCTCAACAATATAACATATGTCATTTTTATATATATTATATTGTTGTGCATTCTTCCTAACTACTGTATATTTAAGGCTATATCTCCGAAACTTCTGAATATATTTTAATGAAATAAAGCTCAAATTGAAGAGCTGTACCCTCTTGATATTCTGACTGCAAGCAGCGCCCCCTACTGTAGAAGGAAAGTTATCTTGTGCATATCATGTTTGGTACTGTTTTATTCATTTTACACTATATAAACGATTTTATTCCATGATATGTCTCATTGCCTCATAACAATATGGCTGACCAATGACAACCGAGGAATAAGGACATGTACCGTTCAGAACTACATACAGCGCATTCGCTAATTGGCGCACTTTCTTCATTTTTTGAAAAACAAATAAAATTTTTATACTATGGGTTTGAATTTTGCATCACCCTGTATATGTTTTCCATACAACAACCAAATATACTACCTAAGAATTGCAAACATGATAAAATGGTAAGAAAATCTGCACATTACAACAAAAAATTTTAAAAAATGAAGATAGTACCTGTTGTTATACATGAAGCAATATAACCCTTACAGTCTTGATGAGACCACGTGACACTCGTCCTAAGTAGAAAAAGTATGTCTTCAAACACGAATTTCTTCACTTTTCTTCTAAACTCAACTAATTGGTATATATATGTTGTTAGGCAACATCTCAACAATATAACATATGTCATTTTTATATATATTATATTGTTGTGCATTCTTCCTAACTACTGTATATTTAAGGCTATATCTCCGAAACTTCTGAATATATTTTAATGAAATAAAGCTCAAATTGAAGAGCTGTACCCTCTTGATATTCTGACTGCAAGCAGCGCCCCCTACTGTAGAAGGAAAGTTAATCTTGTGCATATCATGTTTGGTACTGTTTTATTCATTTTACACTATATAAACGATTTTATTCCATGATATGTCTCATTGCCTCATAACAATATGGCTGACCAATGACAACCGAGGAATAAGGACATGTACCGTTCAGAACTACATACAGCGCATTCGCTAATTGGCGCACTTTCTTCATTTTTTGAAAAACAAATAAAATTTTTATACTATGGGTTTGAATTTTGCATCACCCTGTATATGTTTTCCATACAACAACCAAATATACTACCTAAGAATTGCAAACATGATAAAATGGTAAGAAAATCTACACATTACAACAAAAAATTTTAAAAAATGAAGATAGTACCTGTTGTTATACATGAAGCAATATAACCCTTGCAGTCTTGATGAGACCACGTGACACTCATCCTAAGTAGAAAAAGTATGTCTTCAAACACGAATTTCTTCACTTTTCTTCTAAACTCAACTAATTGGTATATATATGTTGTTAGGCAACATCTCAACAATATAACATATGTCATTTTTATATATATTATATTGTTGTGCATTCTTCCTAACTACTGTATATTTAAGGCTATATCTCCGAAACTTCTGAATATATTTTAATGAAATCAAGCTCAAATTGAAGAGCTGTACCCTCTTCATATTCTGACTGCAAGCAGCGCCCCCTACTGTAGAAGGAAAGTTATCTTGTGCATATCATGTTTGGTACTGTTTTATTCATTTTACACTATATAAACGATTTTATTCCATGATATGTCTCATTGCCTCATAACAATATGGCTGACCAATGACAACCGAGGAATAAGGACATGTACCGTTCAGAACTACATACAGCGCATTCGCTAATTGGCGCACTTTCTTCATTTTTTGAAAAACAAATAAAATTTTATACTATGGGTTTGAATTTTGCATCACCCTGTATATGTTTTCCATACAACAACCAAATATACTACCTAAGAATTGCAAACATGATAAAATGGTAAGAAAATCTACACATTACAACAAAAAATTTTAAAAAATGAAGATAGTACCTGTTGTTATACATGAAGCAATATAACCCTTGCAGTCTTGATGAGACCACGTGACACTCATCCTAAGTAGAAAAAGTATGTCTTCAAACACGAATTTCTTCACTTTTCTTCTAAACTCAACTAATTGGTATATATATGTTGTTAGGCAACATCTCAACAACATAACATATGTCATTTTTATATATATTATATTGTTGTGCATTCTTCCTAACTACTGTATATTTAAGGCTATATCTCCGAAACTTCTGAATATATTTTAATGAAATAAAGCTCAAA
Source organism: Thermobia domestica (assembly GCF_964235325.1). NCBI lineage: Eukaryota > Metazoa > Arthropoda > Insecta > Zygentoma > Lepismatidae > Thermobia > Thermobia domestica. The sequence goes on along the minus strand of NW_027657061.1, from coordinate 37,523 downwards.
TTGAAGAGCTGTACCCTCTTGATATTCTGACTGCAAGCAGCGCCCCCTACTGTAGAAGGAAAGTTATCATGTGCATATCATGTTTGGTACTGTTTTATTCATTTTACACTATATAAACGATTTTATTCCATGATATGTCTCATTGCCTCATAACAATATGGCTGACCAATGACAACCGAGGAATAAGGACATGTACCGTTCAGAACACAATACAGCGCATTCGCTAATTGGCGCACTTTCTTCATTTTTTGAAAAACAAATAAAATTTTTATACTATGGGTTTGAATTTTGCATCACCCTGTATATGTTTTCCATACAACAACCAAATATACTACCTAAGAATTGCAAACATGATAAAATGGTAAGAAAATCTACACATTACAACAAAAAATTTTAAAAAATGAAGATAGTACCTGTTGTTATACATGAAGCAATATAACCCTTGCAGTCTTGATGAGACCACGTGACACTCATCCTAAGTAGAAAAAGTATGTCTTCAAACACGAATTTCTTCACTTTTCTTCTAAACTCAACTAATTGGTATATATATGTTGTTAGGCAACATCTCAACAATATAACATATGTCATTTTTATATATATTATATTGTTGTGCATTCTTCCTAACTACTGTATATTTAAGGCTATATCTCCGAAACTTCTGAATATATTTTAATGAAATAAAGCTCAAATTGAAGAGCTGTACCCTCTTCATATTCTGACTGCAAGCAGCGCCCCCTACTGTAGAAGGAAAGTTATCTTGTGCATATCATGTTTGGTACTGTTTTATTCATTTTACACTATATAAACGATTTTATTCCATGATATGTCTCATTGCCTCATAACAATATGGCTGACCAATGACAACCGAGGAATAAGGACATGTACCGTTCAGAACTACATACAGCGCATTCGCTAATTGGCGCACTTTCTTCATTTTTTGAAAAACAAATAAAATTTTTATACTATGGGTTTGAATTTTGCATCACCCTGTATATGTTTTCCATACAACAACCAAATATACTACCTAAGAATTGCAAACATGATAAAATGGTAAGAAAATCTGCACATTACAACAAAAAATTTTAAAAAATGAAGATAGTACCTGTTGTTATACATGAAGCAATATAACCCTTGCAGTCTTGATGAGACCACGTGACACTCATCCTAAGTAGAAAAAGTATGTCTTCAAACACGAATTTCTTCACTTTTCTTCTAAACTCAACTAATTGGTATATATATGTTGTTAGGCAACATCTCAACAATATAACATATGTCATTTTTATATATATTATATTGTTGTGCATTCTTCCTAACTACTGTATATTTAAGGCTACATCTCCGAAACTTCTGAATATATTTTAATGAAATCAAGCTCAAATTGAAGAGCTGTACCCTCTTGATATTCTGACTGCAAGCAGCGCCCCCTACTGTAGAAGGAAAGTTATCTTGTGCATATCATGTTTGGTACTGTTTTATTCATTTTACACTATATAAACGATTTTATTCCATGATATGTCTCATTGCCTCATAACAATATGGCTGACCAATGACAACCGAGGAATAAGGACATGTACCGTTCAGAACTACATACAGCGCATTCGCTAATTGGCGCACTTTCTTCATTTTTTGAAAAACAAATAAAATTTTTATACTATGGGTTTGAATTTTGCATCACCCTGTATATGTTTTCCATACAACAACCAAATATACTACCTAAGAATTGCAAACATGATAAAATGGTAAGAAAATCTGCACATTACAACAAAAAATTTTAAAAAATGAAGATAGTACCTGTTGTTATACATGAAGCAATATAACCCTTACAGTCTTGATGAGACCACGTGACACTCGTCCTAAGTAGAAAAAGTATGTCTTCAAACACGAATTTCTTCACTTTTCTTCTAAACTCAACTAATTGGTATATATATGTTGTTAGGCAACATCTCAACAATATAACATATGTCATTTTTATATATATTATATTGTTGTGCATTCTTCCTAACTACTGTATATTTAAGGCTATATCTCCGAAACTTCTGAATATATTTTAATGAAATAAAGCTCAAATTGAAGAGCTGTACCCTCTTGATATTCTGACTGCAAGCAGCGCCCCCTACTGTAGAAGGAAAGTTATCTTGTGCATATCATGTTTGGTACTGTTTTATTCATTTTACACTATATAAACGATTTTATTCCATGATATGTCTCATTGCCTCATAACAATATGGCTGACCAATGACAACCGAGGAATAAGGACATGTACCGTTCAGAACTACATACAGCGCATTCGCTAATTGGCGCACTTTCTTCATTTTTTGAAAAACAAATAAAATTTTTATACTATGGGTTTGAATTTTGCATCACCCTGTATATGTTTTCCATACAACAACCAAATATACTACCTAAGAATTGCAAACATGATAAAATGGTAAGAAAATCTACACATTACAACAAAAAATTTTAAAAAATGAAGATAGTACCTGTTGTTATACATGAAGCAATATAACCCTTGCAGTCTTGATGAGACCACGTGACACTCATCCTAAGTAGAAAAAGTATGTCTTCAAACACGAATTTCTTCACTTTTCTTCTAAACTCAACTAATTGGTATATATATGTTGTTAGGCAACATCTCAACAATATAACATATGTCATTTTTATATATATTATATTGTTGTGCATTCTTCCTAACTACTGTATATTTAAGGCTATATCTCCGAAACTTCTGAATATATTTTAATGAAATAAAGCTCAAATTGAAGAGCTGTACCCTCTTGATATTCTGACTGCAAGCAGCGCCCCCTACTGTAGAAGGAAAGTTATCTTGTGCATATCATGTTTGGTACTGTTTTATTCATTTTACACTATATAAACGATTTTATTCCATGATATGTCTCATTGCCTCATAACAATATGGCTGACCAATGACAACCGAGGAATAAGGACATGTACCGTTCAGAACTACATACAGCGCATTCGCTAATTGGCGCACTTTCTTCATTTTTTGAAAAACAAATAAAATTTTTATACTATGGGTTTGAATTTTGCATCACCCTGTATATGTTTTCCATACAACAACCAAATATACTACCTAAGAATTGCAAACATGATAAAATGGTAAGAAAATCTGCACATTACAACAAAAAATTTTAAAAAATGAAGATAGTACCTGTTGTTATACATGAAGCAATATAACCCTTGCAGTCTTGATGAGACCACGTGACACTCATCCTAAGTAGAAAAAGTATGTCTTCAAACACGAATTTCTTCACTTTTCTTCTAAACTCAACTAATTGGTATATATATGTTGTTAGGCAACATCTCAACAATATAACATATGTCATTTTTATATATATTATATTGTTGTGCATTCTTCCTAACTACTGTATATTTAAGGCTACATCTCCGAAACTTCTGAATATATTTTAATGAAATCAAGCTCAAATTGAAGAGCTGTACCCTCTTGATATTCTGACTGCAAGCAGCGCCCCCTACTGTAGAAGGAAAGTTATCTTGTGCATATCATGTTTGGTACTGTTTTATTCATTTTACACTATATAAACGATTTTATTCCATGATATGTCTCATTGCCTCATAACAATATGGCTGACCAATGACAACCGAGGAATAAGGACATGTACCGTTCAGAACTACATACAGCGCATTCGCTAATTGGCGCACTTTCTTCATTTTTTGAAAAACAAATAAAATTTTTATACTATGGGTTTGAATTTTGCATCACCCTGTATATGTTTTCCATACAACAACCAAATATACTACCTAAGAATTGCAAACATGATAAAATGGTAAGAAAATCTGCACATTACAACAAAAAATTTTAAAAAATGAAGATAGTACCTGTTGTTATACATGAAGCAATATAACCCTTACAGTCTTGATGAGACCACGTGACACTCGTCCTAAGTAGAAAAAGTATGTCTTCAAACACGAATTTCTTCACTTTTCTTCTAAACTCAACTAATTGGTATATATATGTTGTTAGGCAACATCTCAACAATATAACATATGTCATTTTTATATATATTATATTGTTGTGCATTCTTCCTAACTACTGTATATTTAAGGCTATATCTCCGAAACTTCTGAATATATTTTAATGAAATAAAGCTCAAATTGAAGAGCTGTACCCTCTTGATATTCTGACTGCAAGCAGCGCCCCCTACTGTAGAAGGAAAGTTATCTTGTGCATATCATGTTTGGTACTGTTTTATTCATTTTACACTATATAAACGATTTTATTCCATGATATGTCTCATTGCCTCATAACAATATGGCTGACCAATGACAACCGAGGAATAAGGACATGTACCGTTCAGAACTACATACAGCGCATTCGCTAATTGGCGCACTTTCTTCATTTTTTGAAAAACAAATAAAATTTTTATACTATGGGTTTGAATTTTGCATCACCCTGTATATGTTTTCCATACAACAACCAAATATACTACCTAAGAATTGCAAACATGATAAAATGGTAAGAAAATCTACACATTACAACAAAAAATTTTAAAAAATGAAGATAGTACCTGTTGTTATACATGAAGCAATATAACCCTTGCAGTCTTGATGAGACCACGTGACACTCATCCTAAGTAGAAAAAGTATGTCTTCAAACACGAATTTCTTCACTTTTCTTCTAAACTCAACTAATTGGTATATATATGTTGTTAGGCAACATCTCAACAATATAACATATGTCATTTTTATATATATTATATTGTTGTGCATTCTTCCTAACTACTGTATATTTAAGGCTATATCTCCGAAACTTCTGAATATATTTTAATGAAATCAAGCTCAAATTGAAGAGCTGTACCCTCTTGATATTCTGACTGCAAGCAGCGCCCCCTACTGTAGAAGGAAAGTTATCTTGTGCATATCATGTTTGGTACTGTTTTATTCATTTTACACTATATAAACGATTTTATTCCATGATATGTCTCATTGCCTCATAACAATATGGCTGACCAATGACAACCGAGGAATAAGGACATGTACCGTTCAGAACTACATACAGCGCATTCGCTAATTGGCGCACTTTCTTCATTTTTTGAAAAACAAATAAAATTTTTATACTATGGGTTTGAATTTTGCATCACCCTGTATATGTTTTCCATACAACAACCAAATATACTACCTAAGAATTGCAAACATGATAAAATGGTAAGAAAATCTGCACATTACAACAAAAAATTTTAAAAAATGAAGATAGTACCTGTTGTTATACATGAAGCAATATAACCCTTGCAGTCTTGATGAGACCACGTGACACTCATCCTAAGTAGAAAAAGTATGTCTTCAAACACGAATTTCTTCACTTTTCTTCTAAACTCAACTAATTGGTATATATATGTTGTTAGGCAACATCTCAACAATATAACATATGTCATTTTTATATATATTATATTGTTGTGCATTCTTCCTAACTACTGTATATTTAAGGCTACATCTCCGAAACTTCTGAATATATTTTAATGAAATCAAGCTCAAATTGAAGAGCTGTACCCTCTTGATATTCTGACTGCAAGCAGCGCCCCCTACTGTAGAAGGAAAGTTATCTTGTGCATATCATGTTTGGTACTGTTTTATTCATTTTACACTATATAAACGATTTTATTCCATGATATGTCTCATTGCCTCATAACAATATGGCTGACCAATGACAACCGAGGAATAAGGACATGTACCGTTCAGAACTACATACAGCGCATTCGCTAATTGGCGCACTTTCTTCATTTTTTGAAAAACAAATAAAATTTTTATACTATGGGTTTGAATTTTGCATCACCCTGTATATGTTTTCCATACAACAACCAAATATACTACCTAGGAATTGCAAACATGATAAAATGGTAAGAAAATCTGCACATTACAACAAAAAATTTTAAAAAATGAAGATAGTACCTGTTGTTATACATGAAGCAATATAACCCTTACAGTCTTGATGAGACCACGTGACACTCGTCCTAAGTAGAAAAAGTATGTCTTCAAACACGAATTTCTTCACTTTTCTTCTAAACTCAACTAATTGGTATATATATGTTGTTAGGCAACATCTCAACAATATAACATATGTCATTTTTATATATATTATATTGTTGTGCATTCTTCCTAACTACTGTATATTTAAGGCTATATCTCCGAAACTTCTGAATATATTTTAATGAAATCAAGCTCAAATTGAAGAGCTGTACCCTCTTCATATTCTGACTGCAAGCAGCGCCCCCTACTGTAGAAGGAAAGTTATCTTGTGCATATCATGTTTGGTACTGTTTTATTCATTTTACACTATATAAACGATTTTATTCCATGATATGTCTCATTGCCTCATAACAATATGGCTGACCAATGACAACCGAGGAATAAGGACATGTACCGTTCAGAACTACATACAGAGCATTCGCTAATTGGCGCACTTTCTTCATTTTTTGAAAAACAAATAAAATTTTTATACTATGGGTTTGAATTTTGCATCACCCTGTATATGTTTTCCATACAACAACCAAATATACTACCTAAGAATTGCAAACATGATAAAATGGTAAGAAAATCTACACATTACAACAAAAAATTTTAAAAAATGAAGATAGTACCTGTTGTTATACATGAAGCAATATAACCCTTGCAGTCTTGATGAGACCACGTGACACTCATCCTAAGTAGAAAAAGTATGTCTTCAAACACGAATTTCTTCACTTTTCTTCTAAACTCAACTAATTGGTATATATATGTTGTTAGGCAACATCTCAACAACATAACATATGTCATTTTTATATATATTATATTGTTGTGCATTCTTCCTAACTACTGTATATTTAAGGCTATATCTCCGAAACTTCTGAATATATTTTAATGAAATAAAGCTCAAATTGAAGAGCTGTACCCTCTTGATATTCTGACTGCAAGCAGCGCCCCCTACTGTAGAAGGAAAGTTATCTTGTGCATATCATGTTTGGTACTGTTTTATTCATTTTACACTATATAAACGATTTTATTCCATGATATGTCTCATTGCCTCATAACAATATGGCTGACCAATGACAACCGAGGAATAAGGACATGTACCGTTCAGAACACAATACAGCGCATTCGCTAATTGGCGCACTTTCTTCATTTTTTGAAAAACAAATAAAATTTTTATACTATGGGTTTGAATTTTGCATCACCCTGTATATGTTTTCCATACAACAACCAAATATACTACCTAAGAATTGCAAACATGATAAAATGGTAAGAAAATCTACACATTACAACAAAAAATTTTAAAAAATGAAGATAGTACCTGTTGTTATACATGAAGCAATATAACCCTTGCAGTCTTGATGAGACCACGTGACACTCATCCTAAGTAGAAAAAGTATGTCTTCAAACACGAATTTCTTCACTTTTCTTCTAAACTCAACTAATTGGTATATATATGTTGTTAGGCAACATCTCAACAATATAACATATGTCATTTTTATATATATTATATTGTTGTGCATTCTTCCTAACTACTGTATATTTAAGGCTATATCTCCGAAACTTCTGAATATATTTTAATGAAATAAAGCTCAAATTGAAGAGCTGTACCCTCTTGATATTCTGACTGCAAGCAGCGCCCCCTACTGTAGAAGGAAAGTTATCTTGTGCATATCATGTTTGGTACTGTTTTATTCATTTTACACTATATAAACGATTTTATTCCATGATATGTCTCATTGCCTCATAACAATATGGCTGACCAATGACAACCGAGGAATAAGGACATGTACCGTTCAGAACTACATACAGCGCATTCGCTAATTGGCGCACTTTCTTCATTTTTTGAAAAACAAATAAAATTTTTATACTATGGGTTTGAATTTTGCATCACCCTGTATATGTTTTCCATACAACAACCAAATATACTACCTATGAATTGCAAACATGATAAAATGGTAAGAAAATCTGCACATTACAACAAAAAATTTTAAAAAATGAAGATAGTACCTGTTGTTATACATGAAGCAATATAACCCTTGCAGTCTTGATGAGACCACGTGACACTCGTCCTAAGTAGAAAAAGTATGTCTTCAAACACGAATTTCTTCACTTTTCTTCTAAACTCAACTAATTGGTATATATATGTTGTTAGGCAACATCTCAACAATATAACATATGTCATTTTTATATATATTATATTGTTGTGCATTCTTCCTAACTACTGTATATTTAAGGCTATATCTCCGAAACTTCTGAATATATTTTAATGAAATAAAGCTCAAATTGAAGAGCTGTACCCTCTTGATATTCTGACTGCAAGCAGCGCCCCCTACTGTAGAAGGAAAGTTATCTTGTGCATATCATGTTTGGTACTGTTTTATTCATTTTACACTATATAAACGATTTTATTCCATGATATGTCTCATTGCCTCATAACAATATGGCTGACCAATGACAACCGAGGAATAAGGACATGTACCGTTCAGAACTACATACAGCGCATTCGCTAATTGGCGCACTTTATCATTTTTTGAAAAACAAATAAAATTTTTATACTATGGGTTTGAATTTTGCATCACCCTGTATATGTTTTCCATACAACAACCAAATATACTACCTAAGAATTGCAAACATGATAAAATGGTAAGAAAATCTACACATTACAACAAAAAATTTTAAAAATGAAGATAGTACCTGTTGTTATACATGAAGCAATATAACCCTTGCAGTCTTGATGAGACCACGTGACACTCATCCTAAGTAGAAAAAGTATGTCTTCAAACACGAATTTCTTCACTTTTCTTCTAAACTCAACTAATTGGTATATATATGTTGTTAGGCAACATCTCAACAATATAACATATGTCATTTTTATATATATTATATTGTTGTGCATTCTTCCTAACTACTGTATATTTAAGGCTATATCTCCGAAACTTCTGAATATATTTTAATGAAATAAAGCTCAAATTGAAGAGCTGTACCCTCTTGATATTTCTGACTGCAAGCAGCGCCCCCTACTGTAGAAGGAAAGTTATCTTGTGCATATCATGTTTGGTACTGTTTTATTCATTTTACACTATATAAACGATTTTATTCCATGATATGTCTCATTGCCTCATAACAATATGGCTGACCAATGACAACCGAGGAATAAGGACATGTACCGTTCAGAACTACATACAGCGCATTCGCTAATTGGCGCACTTTCTTCATTTTTTGAAAAACAAATAAAATTTTTATACTATGGGTTTGAATTTTGCATCACCCTGTATATGTTTTCCATACAACAACCAAATATACTACCTAAGAATTGCAAACATGATAAAATGGTAAGAAAATCTGCACATTACAACAAAAAATTTTAAAAAATGAAGATAGTACCTGTTGTTATACATGAAGCAATATAACCCTTACAGTCTTGATGAGACCACGTGACACTCGTCCTAAGTAGAAAAAGTATGTCTTCAAACACGAATTTCTTCACTTTTCTTCTAAACTCAACTAATTGGTATATATATGTTGTTAGGCAACATCTCAACAATATAACAATATGTCATTTTTATATATATTATATTGTTGTGCATTCTTCCTAACTACTGTATATTTAAGGCTATATCTCCGAAACTTCTGAATATATTTTAATGAAATAAAGCTCAAATTGAAGAGCTGTACCCTCTTGATATTCTGACTGCAAGCAGCGCCCCCTACTGTAGAAGGAAAGTTATCTTGTGCATATCATGTTTGGTACTGTTTTATTCATTTTACACTATATAAACGATTTTATTCCATGATATGTCTCATTGCCTCATAACAATATGGCTGACCAATGACAACCGAGGAATAAGGACATGTACCGTTCAGAACTACATACAGCGCATTCGCTAATTGGCGCACTTTCTTCATTTTTTGAAAAACAAATAAAATTTTTATACTATGGGTTTGAATTTTGCATCACCCTGTATATGTTTTCCATACAACAACCAAATATACTACCTAAGAATTGCAAACATGATAAAATGGTAAGAAAATCTACACATTACAACAAAAATTTTAAAAATGAAGATAGTACCTGTTGTTATACATGAAGCAATATAACCCTTGCAGTCTTGATGAGACCACGTGACACTCATCCTAAGTAGAAAAAGTATGTCTTCAAACACGAATTTCTTCACTTTTCTTCTAAACTCAACTAATTGGTATATATATGTTGTTAGGCAACATCTCAACAATATAACATATGTCATTTTTATATATATTATATTGTTGTGCATTCTTCCTAACTACTGTATATTTAAGGCTATATCTCCGAAACTTCTGAATATATTTTAATGAAATCAAGCTCAAATTGAAGAGCTGTACCCTCTTCATATTCTGACTGCAAGCAGCGCCCCCTACTGTAGAAGGAAAGTTATCTTGTGCATATCATGTTTGGTACTGTTTTATTCATTTTACACTATATAAACGATTTTATTCCATGATATGTCTCATTGCCTCATAACAATATGGCTGACCAATGACAACCGAGGAATAAGGACATGTACCGTTCAGAACTACATACAGCGCATTCGCTAATTGGCGCACTTTCTTCATTTTTTGAAAAACAAATAAAATTTTTATACTATGGGTTTGAATTTTGCATCACCCTGTATATGTTTTCCATACAACAACCAAATATACTACCTAAGAATTGCAAACATGATAAAATGGTAAGAAAATCTACACATTACAACAAAAAATTTTAAAAAATGAAGATAGTACCTGTTGTTATACATGAAGCAATATAACCCTTGCAGTCTTGATGAGACCACGTGACACTCATCCTAAGTAGAAAAAGTATGTCTTCAAACACGAATTTCTTCACTTTTCTTCTAAACTCAACTAATTGGTATATATATGTTGTTAGGCAACATCTCAACAACATAACATATGTCATTTTTATATATATTATATTGTTGTGCATTCTTCCTAACTACTGTATATTTAAGGCTATATCTCCGAAACTTCTGAATATATTTTAATGAAATAAAGCTCAAATTGAAGAGCTGTACCCTCTTGATATTCTGACTGCAAGCAGCGCCCCCTACTGTAGAAGGAAAGTTATCATGTGCATATCATGTTTGGTACTGTTTTATTCATTTTACACTATATAAACGATTTTATTCCATGATATGTCTCATTGCCTCATAACAATATGGCTGACCAATGACAACCGAGGAATAAGGACATGTACCGTTCAGAACACAATACAGCGCATTCGCTAATTGGCGCACTTTCTTCATTTTTTGAAAAACAAATAAAATTTTTATACTATGGGTTTGAATTTTGCATCACCCTGTATATGTTTTCCATACAACAACCAAATATACTACCTAAGAATTGCAAACATGATAAAATGGTAAGAAAATCTACACATTACAACAAAAAATTTTAAAAATGAAGATAGTACCTGTTGTTATACATGAAGCAATATAACCCTTGCAGTCTTGATGAGACCACGTGACACTCATCCTAAGTAGAAAAAGTATGTCTTCAAACACGAATTTCTTCACTTTTCTTCTAAACTCAACTAATTGGTATATATATGTTGTTAGGCAACATCTCAACAATATAACATATGTCATTTTTATATATATTATATTGTTGTGCATTCTTCCTAACTACTGTATATTTAAGGCTATATCTCCGAAACTTCTGAATATATTTTAATGAAATAAAGCTCAAATTGAAGAGCTGTACCCTCTTGATATTCTGACTGCAAGCAGCGCCCCCTACTGTAGAAGGAAAGTTATCTTGTGCATATCATGTTTGGTACTGTTTTATTCATTTTACACTATATAAACGATTTTATTCCATGATATGTCTCATTGCCTCATAACAATATGGCTGACCAATGACAACCGAGGAATAAGGACATGTACCGTTCAGAACTACATACAGCGCATTCGCTAATTGGCGCACTTTCTTCATTTTTTGAAAAACAAATAAAATTTTTATACTATGGGTTTGAATTTTGCATCACCCTGTATATGTTTTCCATACAACAACCAAATATACTACCTAAGAATTGCAAACATGATAAAATGGTAAGAAAATCTGCACATTACAACAAAAAATTTTAAAAAATGAAGATAGTACCTGTTGTTATACATGAAGCAATATAACCCTTACAGTCTTGATGAGACCACGTGACACTCGTCCTAAGTAGAAAAAGTATGTCTTCAAACACGAATTTCTTCACTTTTCTTCTAAACTCAACTAATTGGTATATATATGTTGTTAGGCAACATCTCAACAATATAACATATGTCATTTTTATATATATTATATTGTTGTGCATTCTTCCTAACTACTGTATATTTAAGGCTATATCTCCGAAACTTCTGAATATATTTTAATGAAATAAAGCTCAAATTGAAGAGCTGTACCCTCTTGATATTCTGACTGCAAGCAGCGCCCCCTACTGTAGAAGGAAAGTTATCTTGTGCATATCATGTTTGGTACTGTTTTATTCATTTTACACTATATAAACGATTTTATTCCATGATATGTCTCATTGCCTCATAACAATATGGCTGACCAATGACAACCGAGGAATAAGGACATGTACCGTTCAGAACTACATACAGCGCATTCGCTAATTGGCGCACTTTCTTCATTTTTTGAAAAACAAATAAAATTTTTATACTATGGGTTTGAATTTTGCATCACCCTGTATATGTTTTCCATACAACAACCAAATATACTACCTAAGAATTGCAAACATGATAAAATGGTAAGAAAATCTACACATTACAACAAAAAATTTTAAAAAATGAAGATAGTACCTGTTGTTATACATGAAGCAATATAACCCTTGCAGTCTTGATGAGACCACGTGACACTCATCCTAAGTAGAAAAAGTATGTCTTCAAACACGAATTTCTTCACTTTTCTTCTAAACTCAACTAATTGGTATATATATGTTGTTAGGCAACATCTCAACAATATAACATATGTCATTTTTATATATATTATATTGTTGTGCATTCTTCCTAACTACTGTATATTTAAGGCTATATCTCCGAAACTTCTGAATATATTTTAATGAAATCAAGCTCAAATTGAAGAGCTGTACCCTCTTCATATTCTGACTGCAAGCAGCGCCCCCTACTGTAGAAGGAAAGTTATCTTGTGCATATCATGTTTGGTACTGTTTTATTCATTTTACACTATATAAACGATTTTATTCCATGATATGTCTCATTGCCTCATAACAATATGGCTGACCAATGACAACCGAGGAATAAGGACATGTACCGTTCAGAACTACATACAGCGCATTCGCTAATTGGCGCACTTTCTTCATTTTTTGAAAAACAAATAAAATTTTTATACTATGGGTTTGAATTTTGCATCACCCTGTATATGTTTTCCATACAACAACCAAATATACTACCTAAGAATTGCAAACATGATAAAATGGTAAGAAAATCTACACATTACAACAAAAAATTTTAAAAAATGAAGATAGTACCTGTTGTTATACATGAAGCAATATAACCCTTGCAGTCTTGATGAGACCACGTGACACTCATCCTAAGTAGAAAAAGTATGTCTTCAAACACGAATTTCTTCACTTTTCTTCTAAACTCAACTAATTGGTATATATATGTTGTTAGGCAACATCTCAACAACATAACATATGTCATTTTTATATATATTATATTGTTGTGCATTCTTCCTAACTACTGTATATTTAAGGCTATATCTCCGAAACTTCTGAATATATTTTAATGAAATAAAGCTCAAATTGAAGAGCTGTACCCTCTTCATATTCTGACTGCAAGCAGCGCCCCCTACTGTAGAAGGAAAGTTATCATGTGCATATCATGTTTGGTACTGTTTTATTCATTTTACACTATATAAACGATTTTATTCCATGATATGTCTCATTGCCTCATAACAATATGGCTGACCAATGACAACCGAGGAATAAGGACATGTACCGTTCAGAACACAATACAGCGCATTCGCTAATTGGCGCACTTTCTTCATTTTTTGAAAAACAAATAAAATTTTTATACTATGGGTTTGAATTTTGCATCACCCTGTATATGTTTTCCATACAACAACCAAATATACTACCTAAGAATTGCAAACATGATAAAATGGTAAGAAAATCTACACATTACAACAAAAAATTTTAAAAAATGAAGATAGTACCTGTTGTTATACATGAAGCAATATAACCCTTGCAGTCTTGATGAGACCACGTGACACTCATCCTAAGTAGAAAAAGTATGTCTTCAAACACGAATTTCTTCACTTTTCTTCTAAACTCAACTAATTGGTATATATATGTTGTTAGGCAACATCTCAACAATATAACATATGTCATTTTTATATATATTATATTGTTGTGCATTCTTCCTAACTACTGTATATTTAAGGCTATATCTCCGAAACTTCTGAATATATTTTAATGAAATAAAGCTCAAATTGAAGAGCTGTACCCTCTTCATATTCTGACTGCAAGCAGCGCCCCCTACTGTAGAAGGAAAGTTATCTTGTGCATATCATGTTTGGTACTGTTTTATTCATTTTACACTATATAAACGATTTTATTCCATGATATGTCTCATTGCCTCATAACAATATGGCTGACCAATGACAACCGAGGAATAAGGACATGTACCGTTCAGAACTACATACAGCGCATTCGCTAATTGGCGCACTTTCTTCACTTTTTGAAAAACAAATAAAATTTTTATACTATGGGTTTGAATTTTGCATCACCCTGTATATGTTTTCCATACAACAACCAAATATACTACCTAAGAATTGCAAACATGATAAAATGGTAAGAAAATCTGCACATTACAACAAAAAATTTTAAAAAATGAAGATAGTACCTGTTGTTATACATGAAGCAATATAACCCTTGCAGTCTTGATGAGACCACGTGACACTCATCCTAAGTAGAAAAAGTATGTCTTCAAACACGAATTTCTTCACTTTTCTTCTAAACTCAACTAATTGGTATATATATGTTGTTAGGCAACATCTCAACAATATAACATATGTCATTTTTATATATATTATATTGTTGTGCATTCTTCCTAACTACTGTATATTTAAGGCTACATCTCCGAAACTTCTGAATATATTTTAATGAAATCAAGCTCAAATTGAAGAGCTGTACCCTCTTGATATTCTGACTGCAAGCAGCGCCCCCTACTGTAGAAGGAAAGTTATCTTGTGCATATCATGTTTGGTACTGTTTTATTCATTTTACACTATATAAACGATTTTATTCCATGATATGTCTCATTGCCTCATAACAATATGGCTGACCAATGACAACCGAGGAATAAGGACATGTACCGTTCAGAACTACATACAGCGCATTCGCTAATTGGCGCACTTTCTTCATTTTTTGAAAAACAAATAAAATTTTTATACTATGGGTTTGAATTTTGCATCACCCTGTATATGTTTTCCATACAACAACCAAATATACTACCTAAGAATTGCAAACATGATAAAATGGTAAGAAAATCTGCACATTACAACAAAAAATTTTAAAAAATGAAGATAGTACCTGTTGTTATACATGAAGCAATATAACCCTTACAGTCTTGATGAGACCACGTGACACTCGTCCTAAGTAGAAAAAGTATGTCTTCAAACACGAATTTCTTCACTTTTCTTCTAAACTCAACTAATTGGTATATATATGTTGTTAGGCAACATCTCAACAATATAACATATGTCATTTTTATATATATTATATTGTTGTGCATTCTTCCTAACTACTGTATATTTAAGGCTATATCTCCGAAACTTCTGAATATATTTTAATGAAATAAAGCTCAAATTGAAGAGCTGTACCCTCTTGATATTCTGACTGCAAGCAGCGCCCCCTACTGTAGAAGGAAAGTTATCTTGTGCATATCATGTTTGGTACTGTTTTATTCATTTTACACTATATAAACGATTTTATTCCATGATATGTCTCATTGCCTCATAACAATATGGCTGACCAATGACAACCGAGGAATAAGGACATGTACCGTTCAGAACTACATACAGCGCATTCGCTAATTGGCGCACTTTCTTCATTTTTTGAAAAACAAATAAAATTTTTATACTATGGGTTTGAATTTTGCATCACCCTGTATATGTTTTCCATACAACAACCAAATATACTACCTAAGAATTGCAAACATGATAAAATGGTAAGAAAATCTGCACATTACAACAAAAAATTTTAAAAAATGAAGATAGTACCTGTTGTTATACATGAAGCAATATAACCCTTGCAGTCTTGATGAGACCACGTGACACTCATCCTAAGTAGAAAAAGTATGTCTTCAAACACGAATTTCTTCACTTTTCTTCTAAACTCAACTAATTGGTATATATATGTTGTTAGGCAACATCTCAACAATATAACATATGTCATTTTTATATATATTATATTGTTGTGCATTCTTCCTAACTACTGTATATTTAAGGCTACATCTCCGAAACTTCTGAATATATTTTAATGAAATCAAGCTCAAATTGAAGAGCTGTACCCTCTTGATATTCTGACTGCAAGCAGCGCCCCCTACTGTAGAAGGAAAGTTATCTTGTGCATATCATGTTTGGTACTGTTTTATTCATTTTACACTATATAAACGATTTTATTCCATGATATGTCTCATTGCCTCATAACAATATGGCTGACCAATGACAACCGAGGAATAAGGACATGTACCGTTCAGAACTACATACAGCGCATTCGCTAATTGGCGCACTTTCTTCATTTTTTGAAAAACAAATAAAATTTTTATACTATGGGTTTGAATTTTGCATCACCCTGTATATGTTTTCCATACAACAACCAAATATACTACCTAAGAATTGCAAACATGATAAAATGGTAAGAAAATCTGCACATTACAACAAAAAATTTTAAAAAATGAAGATAGTACCTGTTGTTATACATGAAGCAATATAACCCTTACAGTCTTGATGAGACCACGTGACACTCGTCCTAAGTAGAAAAAGTATGTCTTCAAACACGAATTTCTTCACTTTTCTTCTAAACTCAACTAATTGGTATATATATGTTGTTAGGCAACATCTCAACAATATAACATATGTCATTTTTATATATATTATATTGTTGTGCATTCTTCCTAACTACTGTATATTTAAGGCTATATCTCCGAAACTTCTGAATATATTTTAATGAAATAAAGCTCAAATTGAAGAGCTGTACCCTCTTGATATTCTGACTGCAAGCAGCGCCCCCTACTGTAGAAGGAAAGTTATCTTGTGCATATCATGTTTGGTACTGTTTTATTCATTTTACACTATATAAACGATTTTATTCCATGATATGTCTCATTGCCTCATAACAATATGGCTGACCAATGACAACCGAGGAATAAGGACATGTACCGTTCAGAACTACATACAGCGCATTCGCTAATTGGCGCACTTTCTTCATTTTTTGAAAAACAAATAAAATTTTTATACTATGGGTTTGAATTTTGCATCACCCTGTATATGTTTTCCATACAACAACCAAATATACTACCTAAGAATTGCAAACATGATAAAATGGTAAGAAAATCTACACATTACAACAAAAAATTTTAAAAAATGAAGATAGTACCTGTTGTTATACATGAAGCAATATAACCCTTGCAGTCTTGATGAGACCACGTGACACTCATCCTAAGTAGAAAAAGTATGTCTTCAAACACGAATTTCTTCACTTTTCTTCTAAACTCAACTAATTGGTATATATATGTTGTTAGGCAACATCTCAACAATATAACATATGTCATTTTTATATATATTATATTGTTGTGCATTCTTCCTAACTACTGTATATTTAAGGCTATATCTCCGAAACTTCTGAATATATTTTAATGAAATCAAGCTCAAATTGAAGAGCTGTACCCTCTTGATATTCTGACTGCAAGCAGCGCCCCCTACTGTAGAAGGAAAGTTATCTTGTGCATATCATGTTTGGTACTGTTTTATTCATTTTACACTATATAAACGATTTTATTCCATGATATGTCTCATTGCCTCATAACAATATGGCTGACCAATGACAACCGAGGAATAAGGACATGTACCGTTCAGAACTACATACAGCGCATTCGCTAATTGGCGCACTTTCTTCATTTTTTGAAAAACAAATAAAATTTTTATACTATGGGTTTGAATTTTGCATCACCCTGTATATGTTTTCCATACAACAACCAAATATACTACCTAAGAATTGCAAACATGATAAAATGGTAAGAAAATCTGCACATTACAACAAAAAATTTTAAAAAATGAAGATAGTACCTGTTGTTATACATGAAGCAATATAACCCTTGCAGTCTTGATGAGACCACGTGACACTCATCCTAAGTAGAAAAAGTATGTCTTCAAACACGAATTTCTTCACTTTTCTTCTAAACTCAACTAATTGGTATATATATGTTGTTAGGCAACATCTCAACAATATAACATATGTCATTTTTATATATATTATATTGTTGTGCATTCTTCCTAACTACTGTATATTTAAGGCTACATCTCCGAAACTTCTGAATATATTTTAATGAAATCAAGCTCAAATTGAAGAGCTGTACCCTCTTGATATTCTGACTGCAAGCAGCGCCCCCTACTGTAGAAGGAAAGTTATCTTGTGCATATCATGTTTGGTACTGTTTTATTCATTTTACACTATATAAACGATTTTATTCCATGATATGTCTCATTGCCTCATAACAATATGGCTGACCAATGACAACCGAGGAATAAGGACATGTACCGTTCAGAACTACATACAGCGCATTCGCTAATTGGCGCACTTTCTTCATTTTTTGAAAAACAAATAAAATTTTTATACTATGGGTTTGAATTTTGCATCACCCTGTATATGTTTTCCATACAACAACCAAATATACTACCTAAGAATTGCAAACATGATAAAATGGTAAGAAAATCTGCACATTACAACAAAAAATTTTAAAAAATGAAGATAGTACCTGTTGTTATACATGAAGCAATATAACCCTTACAGTCTTGATGAGACCACGTGACACTCGTCCTAAGTAGAAAAAGTATGTCTTCAAACACGAATTTCTTCACTTTTCTTCTAAACTCAACTAATTGGTATATATATGTTGTTAGGCAACATCTCAACAATATAACATATGTCATTTTTATATATATTATATTGTTGTGCATTCTTCCTAACTACTGTATATTTAAGGCTATATCTCCGAAACTTCTGAATATATTTTAATGAAATAAAGCTCAAATTGAAGAGCTGTACCCTCTTGATATTCTGACTGCAAGCAGCGCCCCCTACTGTAGAAGGAAAGTTATCTTGTGCATATCATGTTTGGTACTGTTTTATTCATTTTACACTATATAAACGATTTTATTCCATGATATGTCTCATTGCCTCATAACAATATGGCTGACCAATGACAACCGAGGAATAAGGACATGTACCGTTCAGAACTACATACAGCGTATTCGCTAATTGGTGCACTTTCTTCATTTTTTGAAAAACAAATAAAATTTTTATACTATGGGTTTGAATTTTGCATCACCCTGTATATGTTTTCCATACAACAACCAAATATACTACCTAAGAATTGCAAACATGATAAAATGGTAAGAAAATCTACACATTACAACAAAAAATTTTAAAAAATGAAGATAGTACCTGTTGTTATACATGAAGCAATATAACCCTTGCAGTCTTGATGAGACCACGTGACACTCATCCTAAGTAGAAAAAGTATGTCTTCAAACACGAATTTCTTCACTTTTCTTCTAAACTCAACTAATTGGTATATATATGTTGTTAGGCAACATCTCAACAATATAACATATGTCATTTTTATATATATTATATTGTTGTGCATTCTTCCTAACTACTGTATATTTAAGGCTATATCTCCGAAACTTCTGAATATATTTTAATGAAATCAAGCTCAAATTGAAGAGCTGTACCCTCTTCATATTCTGACTGCAAGCAGCGCCCCCTACTGTAGAAGGAAAGTTATCTTGTGCATATCATGTTTGGTACTGTTTTATTCATTTTACACTATATAAACGATTTTATTCCATGATATGTCTCATTGCCTCATAACAATATGGCTGACCAATGACAACCGAGGAATAAGGACATGTACCGTTCAGAACTACATACAGCGCATTCGCTAATTGGCGCACTTTCTTCATTTTTTGAAAAACAAATAAAATTTTTATACTATGGGTTTGAATTTTGCATCACCCTGTATATGTTTTCCATACAACAACCAAATATACTACCTAAGAATTGCAAACATGATAAAATGGTAAGAAAATCTACACATTACAACAAAAAATTTTAAAAAATGAAGATAGTACCTGTTGTTATACATGAAGCAATATAACCCTTGCAGTCTTGATGAGACCACGTGACACTCATCCTAAGTAGAAAAAGTATGTCTTCAAACACGAATTTCTTCACTTTTCTTCTAAACTCAACTAATTGGTATATATATGTTGTTAGGCAACATCTCAACAATATAACATATGTCATTTTTATATATATTATATTGTTGTGCATTCTTCCTAACTACTGTATATTTAAGGCTATATCTCCGAAACTTCTGAATATATTTTAATGAAATAAAGCTCAAATTGAAGAGCTGTACCCTCTTGATATTCTGACTGCAAGCAGCGCCCCCTACTGTAGAAGGAAAGTTATCTTGTGCATATCATGTTTGGTACTGTTTTATTCATTTTACACTATATAAACGATTTTATTCCATGATATGTCTCATTGCCTCATAACAATATGGCTGACCAATGACAACCGAGGAATAAGGACATGTACCGTTCAGAACTACATACAGCGCATTCGCTAATTGGCGCACTTTCTTCATTTTTTGAAAAACAAATAAAATTTTTATACTATGGGTTTGAATTTTGCATCACCCTGTATATGTTTTCCATACAACAACCAAATATACTACCTAAGAATTGCAAACATGATAAAATGGTAAGAAAATCTGCACATTACAACAAAAAATTTTAAAAAATGAAGATAGTACCTGTTGTTATACATGAAGCAATATAACCCTTACAGTCTTGATGAGACCACGTGACACTCGTCCTAAGTAGAAAAAGTATGTCTTCAAACACGAATTTCTTCACTTTTCTTCTAAACTCAACTAATTGGTATATATATGTTGTTAGGCAACATCTCAACAATATAACATATGTCATTTTTATATATATTATATTGTTGTGCATTCTTCCTAACTACTGTATATTTAAGGCTATATCTCCGAAACTTCTGAATATATTTTAATGAAATCAAGCTCAAATTGAAGAGCTGTACCCTCTTCATATTCTGACTGCAAGCAGCGCCCCCTACTGTAGAAGGAAAGTTATCTTGTGCATATCATGTTTGGTACTGTTTTATTCATTTTACACTATATAAACGATTTTATTCCATGATATGTCTCATTGCCTCATAACAATATGGCTGACCAATGACAACCGAGGAATAAGGACATGTACCGTTCAGAACTACATACAGCGCATTCGCTAATTGGCGCACTTTCTTCATTTTTTGAAAAACAAATAAAATTTTTATACTATGGGTTTGAATTTTGCATCACCCTGTATATGTTTTCCATACAACAACCAAATATACTACCTAAGAATTGCAAACATGATAAAATGGTAAGAAAATCTACACATTACAACAAAAAATTTTAAAAAATGAAGATAGTACCTGTTGTTATACATGAAGCAATATAACCCTTGCAGTCTTGATGAGACCACGTGACACTCATCCTAAGTAGAAAAAGTATGTCTTCAAACACGAATTTCTTCACTTTTCTTCTAAACTCAACTAATTGGTATATATATGTTGTTAGGCAACATCTCAACAACATAACATATGTCATTTTTATATATATTATATTGTTGTGCATTCTTCCTAACTACTGTATATTTAAGGCTATATCTCCGAAACTTCTGAATATATTTTAATGAAATAAAGCTCAAATTGAAGAGCTGTACCCTCTTGATATTCTGACTGCAAGCAGCGCCCCCTACTGTAGAAGGAAAGTTATCTTGTGCATATCATGTTTGGTACTGTTTTATTCATTTTACACTATATAAACGATTTTATTCCATGATATGTCTCATTGCCTCATAACAATATGGCTGACCAATGACAACCGAGGAATAAGGACATGTACCGTTCAGAACTACATACAGCGCATTCGCTAATTGGCGCACTTTCTTCATTTTTTGAAAAACAAATAAAATTTTTATACTATGGGTTTGAATTTTGCATCACCCTGTATATGTTTTCCATACAACAACCAAATATACTACCTAAGAATTGCAAACATGATAAAATGGTAAGAAAATCTACACATTACAACAAAAAATTTTAAAAAATGAAGATAGTACCTGTTGTTATACATGAAGCAATATAACCCTTGCAGTCTTGATGAGACCACGTGACACTCATCCTAAGTAGAAAAAGTATGTCTTCAAACACGAATTTCTTCACTTTTCTTCTAAACTCAACTAATTGGTATATATATGTTGTTAGGCAACATCTCAACAATATAACATATGTCATTTTTATATATATTATATTGTTGTGCATTCTTCCTAACTACTGTATATTTAAGGCTATATCTCCGAAACTTCTGAATATATTTTAATGAAATCAAGCTCAAATTGAAGAGCTGTACCCTCTTCATATTCTGACTGCAAGCAGCGCCCCCTACTGTAGAAGGAAAGTTATCTTGTGCATATCATGTTTGGTACTGTTTTATTCATTTTACACTATATAAACGATTTTATTCCATGATATGTCTCATTGCCTCATAACAATATGGCTGACCAATGACAACCGAGGAATAAGGACATGTACCGTTCAGAACTACATACAGCGCATTCGCTAATTGGCGCACTTTCTTCATTTTTTGAAAAACAAATAAAATTTTTATACTATGGGTTTGAATTTTGCATCACCCTGTATATGTTTTCCATACAACAACCAAATATACTACCTAAGAATTGCAAACATGATAAAATGGTAAGAAAATCTACACATTACAACAAAAAATTTTAAAAAATGAAGATAGTACCTGTTGTTATACATGAAGCAATATAACCCTTGCAGTCTTGATGAGACCACGTGACACTCATCCTAAGTAGAAAAAGTATGTCTTCAAACACGAATTTCTTCACTTTTCTTCTAAACTCAACTAATTGGTATATATATGTTGTTAGGCAACATCTCAACAATATAACATATGTCATTTTTATATATATTATATTGTTGTGCATTCTTCCTAACTACTGTATATTTAAGGCTATATCTCCGAAACTTCTGAATATATTTTAATGAAATAAAGCTCAAATTGAAGAGCTGTACCCTCTTGATATTCTGACTGCAAGCAGCGCCCCCTACTGTAGAAGGAAAGTTATCTTGTGCATATCATGTTTGGTACTGTTTTATTCATTTTACACTATATAAACGATTTTATTCCATGATATGTCTCATTGCCTCATAACAATATGGCTGACCAATGACAACCGAGGAATAAGGACATGTACCGTTCAGAACTACATACAGCGCATTCGCTAATTGGCGCACTTTCTTCATTTTTTGAAAAACAAATAAAATTTTTATACTATGGGTTTGAATTTTGCATCACCCTGTATATGTTTTCCATACAACAACCAAATATACTACCTAAGAATTGCAAACATGATAAAATGGTAAGAAAATCTGCACATTACAACAAAAAATTTTAAAAAATGAAGATAGTACCTGTTGTTATACATGAAGCAATATAACCCTTACAGTCTTGATGAGACCACGTGACACTCGTCCTAAGTAGAAAAAGTATGTCTTCAAACACGAATTTCTTCACTTTTCTTCTAAACTCAACTAATTGGTATATATATGTTGTTAGGCAACATCTCAACAATATAACATATGTCATTTTTATATATATTATATTGTTGTGCATTCTTCCTAACTACTGTATATTTAAGGCTATATCTCCGAAACTTCTGAATATATTTTAATGAAATCAAGCTCAAATTGAAGAGCTGTACCCTCTTCATATTCTGACTGCAAGCAGCGCCCCCTACTGTAGAAGGAAAGTTATCTTGTGCATATCATGTTTGGTACTGTTTTATTCATTTTACACTATATAAACGATTTTATTCCATGATATGTCTCATTGCCTCATAACAATATGGCTGACCAATGACAACCGAGGAATAAGGACATGTACCGTTCAGAACTACATACAGCGCATTCGCTAATTGGCGCACTTTCTTCATTTTTTGAAAAACAAATAAAATTTTTATACTATGGGTTTGAATTTTGCATCACCCTGTATATGTTTTCCATACAACAACCAAATATACTACCTAAGAATTGCAAACATGATAAAATGGTAAGAAAATCTACACATTACAACAAAAAATTTTAAAAAATGAAGATAGTACCTGTTGTTATACATGAAGCAATATAACCCTTGCAGTCTTGATGAGACCACGTGACACTCATCCTAAGTAGAAAAAGTATGTCTTCAAACACGAATTTCTTCACTTTTCTTCTAAACTCAACTAATTGGTATATATATGTTGTTAGGCAACATCTCAACAACATAACATATGTCATTTTTATATATATTATATTGTTGTGCATTCTTCCTAACTACTGTATATTTAAGGCTATATCTCCGAAACTTCTGAATATATTTTAATGAAATAAAGCTCAAATTGAAGAGCTGTACCCTCTTGATATTCTGACTGCAAGCAGCGCCCCCTACTGTAGAAGGAAAGTTATCTTGTGCATATCATGTTTGGTACTGTTTTATTCATTTTACACTATATAAACGATTTTATTCCATGATATGTCTCATTGCCTCATAACAATATGGCTGACCAATGACAACCGAGGAATAAGGACATGTACCGTTCAGAACTACATACAGCGCATTCGCTAATTGGCGCACTTTCTTCATTTTTTGAAAAACAAATAAAATTTTTATACTATGGGTTTGAATTTTGCATCACCCTGTATATGTTTTCCATACAACAACCAAATATACTACCTAAGAATTGCAAACATGATAAAATGGTAAGAAAATCTACACATTACAACAAAAAATTTTAAAAAATGAAGATAGTACCTGTTGTTATACATGAAGCAATATAACCCTTGCAGTCTTGATGAGACCACGTGACACTCATCCTAAGTAGAAAAAGTATGTCTTCAAACACGAATTTCTTCACTTTTCTTCTAAACTCAACTAATTGGTATATATATGTTGTTAGGCAACATCTCAACAATATAACATATGTCATTTTTATATATATTATATTGTTGTGCATTCTTCCTAACTACTGTATATTTAAGGCTATATCTCCGAAACTTCTGAATATATTTTAATGAAATAAAGCTCAAATTGAAGAGCTGTACCCTCTTGATATTCTGACTGCAAGCAGCGCCCCCTACTGTAGAAGGAAAGTTATCTTGTGCATATCATGTTTGGTACTGTTTTATTCATTTTACACTATATAAACGATTTTATTCCATGATATGTCTCATTGCCTCATAACAATATGGCTGACCAATGACAACCGAGGAATAAGGACATGTACCGTTCAGAACTACATACAGCGCATTCGCTAATTGGCGCACTTTCTTCATTTTTTGAAAAACAAATAAAATTTTTATACTATGGGTTTGAATTTTGCATCACCCTGTATATGTTTTCCATACAACAACCAAATATACTACCTATGAATTGCAAACATGATAAAATGGTAAGAAAATCTGCACATTACAACAAAAAATTTTAAAAAATGAAGATAGTACCTGTTGTTATACATGAAGCAATATAACCCTTGCAGTCTTGATGAGACCACGTGACACTCGTCCTAAGTAGAAAAAGTATGTCTTCAAACACGAATTTCTTCACTTTTCTTCTAAACTCAACTAATTGGTATATATATGTTGTTAGGCAACATCTCAACAATATAACATATGTCATTTTTATATATATTATATTGTTGTGCATTCTTCCTAACTACTGTATATTTAAGGCTATATCTCCGAAACTTCTGAATATATTTTAATGAAATAAAGCTCAAATTGAAGAGCTGTACCCTCTTGATATTCTGACTGCAAGCAGCGCCCCCTACTGTAGAAGGAAAGTTATCTTGTGCATATCATGTTTGGTACTGTTTTATTCATTTTACACTATATAAACGATTTTATTCCATGATATGTCTCATTGCCTCATAACAATATGGCTGACCAATGACAACCGAGGAATAAGGACATGTACCGTTCAGAACTACATACAGCGCATTCGCTAATTGGCGCACTTTCTTCATTTTTTGAAAAACAAATAAAATTTTTATACTATGGGTTTGAATTTTGCATCACCCTGTATATGTTTTCCATACAACAACCAAATATACTACCTAAGAATTGCAAACATGATAAAATGGTAAGAAAATCTGCACATTACAACAAAAAAATTTTAAAAAATGAAGATAGTACCTGTTGTTATACATGAAGCAATATAACCCTTACAGTCTTGATGAGACCACGTGACACTCGTCCTAAGTAGAAAAAGTATGTCTTCAAACACGAATTTCTTCACTTTTCTTCTAAACTCAACTAATTGGTATATATATGTTGTTAGGCAACATCTCAACAATATAACATATGTCATTTTTATATATATTATATTGTTGTGCATTCTTCCTAACTACTGTATATTTAAGGCTATATCTCCGAAACTTCTGAATATATTTTAATGAAATCAAGCTCAAATTGAAGAGCTGTACCCTCTTGATATTCTGACTGCAAGCAGCGCCCCCTACTGTAGAAGGAAAGTTATCTTGTGCATATCATGTTTGGTACTGTTTTATTCATTTTACACTATATAAACGATTTTATTCCATGATATGTCTCATTGCCTCATAACAATATGGCTGACCAATGACAACCGAGGAATAAGGACATGTACCGTTCAGAACTACATACAGCGCATTCGCTAATTGGCGCACTTTCTTCATTTTTTGAAAAACAAATAAAATTTTTATACTATGGGTTTGAATTTTGCATCACCCTGTATATGTTTTCCATACAACAACCAAATATACTACCTAAGAATTGCAAACATGATAAAATGGTAAGAAAATCTACACATTACAACAAAAAATTTTAAAAAATGAAGATAAAGGATAGTACCTTGGTTGTTATACATGAAGCAATAAACCTTGCAGTCTTGATGCGACCACGTGACACTCATCCTAAGTAGAAAAAGTATGTCTTCAAACACGAATTTCTTCACTTTTCTTCTAAACTCAACTAATTGGTATATATATGTTGTTAGGCAACATCTCAACAATATAACATATGTCATTTTTATATATATTATATTGTTGTGCATTCTTCCTAACTACTGTTATTTAAGGCTATATCTCCGAAATTCTGAATATATTTTAATGAAATAAAGCTCATTGAAAAGAGCTAAATGAAGAGCCTCTCTGATATTCTGACTGCAAGCAGGCCCCCTACTGTAGAAGGAAAAGTTATCTTGTGCATATCATGTTTGGTATGTTTTATTCATTTTACATATATAAACGATTTTATTCCATGATATGTCTCATTGCCTCATAACAATATGGCTGACCAATGACAACCGAGGAATAAGGACATGTACCGTTCAGAACTACATACAGCGCATTGCTAATTGGCGCACTTTCTTCATTTTTTGAAAAACAAATAAAATTTTTATACTATGGGTTTGAATTTTGCATCACCCTGTATATGTTTCATAACAACAACAAATATACTACCTAAGAATTGCAAACATGATAAAATGGTAAGAAAATCTACACATTAACAACAAAAATTTTAAAAAATGAAGATAGTACCTGTTGTTATACATGAAGCAATATAACCCTTGCAGTCTTGATGAGACCACGTGACACTCATCCTAAGTAGAAAAAGTATGTCTTCAAACACGAATTTCTTCCACTTTTCTTCTAACTCAACTAATTGGTATATATATGTTGTTAGGCAACATCTCAACAATATAACATATGTCATTTTTTATATATATTATATGTTGTGCATTCTTCCTAACTACTGTATATTTAAGGCTATATCTCCGAAATTCTGAATATATTTTAATGAAATAAAGCTCAAATTGAAGAGCTGTACCCTCTTGATATTCTGACTGCAAGCAGCGCCCCTACTGTAGAAGGAAAGTTATCTTGTGCATATCATGTTTGGTACTGTTTTATTCATTTACACTATATAAACGATTTTATTCCATGATATGTCTCATTGCCTCATAACAATATGGCTGACCAATGACAACCGAGGAATAAGGACATGTACCGTTCAGAACTACATACAGCGCATTCGCTAATGGCGCACTTTCTTCATTTTTGAAAAACAAATAAAATTTTTAACTATGGGTTTGAATTTTGCATGCACCCTGTATATGTTTTCCATACAACAACCAAATATATACCTATGAATTGCAAACATGATAAAATGGTAAGAAAATCTGCACATTACAACAAAAATTTTAAAAAATGAAGATAGTACCTGTTGTTATACATGAAGCAATATAACCCTTGCAGTCTTGATGAGACCACGTGACACTCGTCCTAAGTAGAAAAAGTATGTCTTCAAACACGAATTTCTTCACTTTTCTTCTAAACTCAACTAATTGGTATATATATGTTGTTAGGCAACATCTCAACAATATAACATATGTCATTTTTATATATATTATATTGTTGTGCATTCTTCCTAACTACTGTATATTTAAGGCTATATCTCCGAAACTTCTGAATATATTTTAATGAAATAAAGCTCAAATTGAAGAGCTGTACCCTCTTGATATTCTGACTGCAAGCAGCGCCCCCTACTGTAGAAGGAAAGTTATCTTGTGCATATCATGTTTGGTACTGTTTTATTCATTTTACACTATATAAACGATTTTATTCCATGATATGTCTCATTGCCTCATAACAATATGGCTGACCAATGACAACCGAGGAATAAGGACATGTACCGTTCAGAACTACATACAGCGCATTCGCTAATTGGCGCACTTTATCATTTTTTGAAAAACAAATAAAATTTTTATACTATGGGTTTGAATTTTGCATCACCCTGTATATGTTTTCCATACAACAACCAAATATACTACCTAAGAATTGCAAACATGATAAAATGGTAAGAAAATCTACACATTACAACAAAAAATTTTAAAAAATGAAGATAGTACCTGTTGTTATACATGAAGCAATATAACCCTTGCAGTCTTGATGAGACCACGTGACACTCATCCTAAGTAGAAAAAGTATGTCTTCAAACACGAATTTCTTCACTTTTCTTCTAAACTCAACTAATTGGTATATATATGTTGTTAGGCAACATCTCAACAATATAACATATGTCATTTTTATATATATTATATTGTTGTGCATTCTTCCTAACTACTGTATATTTAAGGCTATATCTCCGAAACTTCTGAATATATTTTAATGAAATAAAGCTCAAATTGAAGAGCTGTACCCTCTTGATATTCTGACTGCAAGCAGCGCCCCCTACTGTAGAAGGAAAGTTATCTTGTGCATATCATGTTTGGTACTGTTTTATTCATTTTACACTATATAAACGATTTTATTCCATGATATGTCTCATTGCCTCATAACAATATGGCTGACCAATGACAACCGAGGAATAAGGACATGTACCGTTCAGAACTACATACAGCGCATTCGCTAATTGGCGCACTTTCTTCATTTTTTGAAAAACAAATAAAATTTTTATACTATGGGTTTGAATTTTGCATCACCCTGTATATGTTTTCCATACAACAACCAAATATACTACCTAAGAATTGCAAACATGATAAAATGGTAAGAAAATCTGCACATTACAACAAAAAATTTTAAAAAATGAAGATAGTACCTGTTGTTATACATGAAGCAATATAACCCTTGCAGTCTTGATGAGACCACGTGACACTCATCCTAAGTAGAAAAAGTATGTCTTCAAACACGAATTTCTTCACTTTTCTTCTAAACTCAACTAATTGGTATATATATGTTGTTAGGCAACATCTCAACAATATAACATATGTCATTTTTATATATATTATATTGTTGTGCATTCTTCCTAACTACTGTATATTTAAGGCTATATCTCCGAAACTTCTGAATATATTTTAATGAAATCAAGCTCAAATTGAAGAGCTGTACCCTCTTGATATTCTGACTGCAAGCAGCGCCCCCTACTGTAGAAGGAAAGTTATCTTGTGCATATCATGTTTGGTACTGTTTTATTCATTTTACACTATATAAACGATTTTATTCCATGATATGTCTCATTGCCTCATAACAATATGGCTGACCAATGACAACCGAGGAATAAGGACATGTACCGTTCAGAACTACATACAGCGCATTCGCTAATTGGCGCACTTTCTTCATTTTTTGAAAAACAAATAAAATTTTTATACTATGGGTTTGAATTTTGCATCACCCTGTATATGTTTTCCATACAACAACCAAATATACTACCTAAGAATTGCAAACATGATAAAATGGTAAGAAAATCTGCACATTACAACAAAAAATTTTAAAAAATGAAGATAGTACCTGTTGTTATACATGAAGCAATATAACCCTTGCAGTCTTGATGAGACCACGTGACACTCATCCTAAGTAGAAAAAGTATGTCTTCAAACACGAATTTCTTCACTTTTCTTCTAAACTCAACTAATTGGTATATATATGTTGTTAGGCAACATCTCAACAATATAACATATGTCATTTTTATATATATTATATTGTTGTGCATTCTTCCTAACTACTGTATATTTAAGG
This sequence comes from Thermobia domestica, assembly GCF_964235325.1. NCBI lineage: Eukaryota > Metazoa > Arthropoda > Insecta > Zygentoma > Lepismatidae > Thermobia > Thermobia domestica. The sequence continues at coordinate 6,569 of NW_027657061.1, read as the reverse complement.
CTATATCTCCGAAACTTCTGAATATATTTTAATGAAATCAAGCTCAAATTGAAGAGCTGTACCCTCTTGATATTCTGACTGCAAGCAGCGCCCCCTACTGTAGAAGGAAAGTTATCTTGTGCATATCATGTTTGGTACTGTTTTATTCATTTTACACTATATAAACGATTTTATTCCATGATATGTCTCATTGCCTCATAACAATATGGCTGACCAATGACAACCGAGGAATAAGGACATGTACCGTTCAGAACTACATACAGCGCATTCGCTAATTGGCGCACTTTCTTCATTTTTTGAAAAACAAATAAAATTTTTATACTATGGGTTTGAATTTTGCATCACCCTGTATATGTTTTCCATACAACAACCAAATATACTACCTAAGAATTGCAAACATGATAAAATGGTAAGAAAATCTGCACATTACAACAAAAAATTTTAAAAAATGAAGATAGTACCTGTTATACATGAAGCAATATAACCCTTGCAGTCTTGATGAGACCACGTGACACTCGTCCTAAGTAGAAAAAGTATGTCTTCAAACACGAATTTCTTCACTTTTCTTCTAAACTCAACTAATTGGTATATATATGTTGTTAGGCAACATCTCAACAATATAACATATGTCATTTTTATATATATTATATTGTTGTGCATTCTTCCTAACTACTGTATATTTAAGGCTATATCTCCGAAACTTCTGAATATATTTTAATGAAATAAAGCTCAAATTGAAGAGCTGTACCCTCTTGATATTCTGACTGCAAGCAGCGCCCCCTACTGTAGAAGGAAAGTTATCTTGTGCATATCATGTTTGGTACTGTTTTATTCATTTTACACTATATAAACGATTTTATTCCATGATATGTCTCATTGCCTCATAACAATATGGCTGACCAATGACAACCGAGGAATAAGGACATGTACCGTTCAGAACTACATACAGCGCATTCGCTAATTGGCGCACTTTATCATTTTTTGAAAAACAAATAAAATTTTTATACTATGGGTTTGAATTTTGCATCACCCTGTATATATTTTCCATACAACAACCAAATATACTACCTAAGAATTGCAAACATGATAAAATGGTAAGAAAATCTACACATTACAACAAAAAATTTTAAAAAATGAAGATAGTACCTGTTGTTATACATGAAGCAATATAACCCTTGCAGTCTTGATGAGACCACGTGACACTCATCCTAAGTAGAAAAAGTATGTCTTCAAACACGAATTTCTTCACTTTTCTTCTAAACTCAACTAATTGGTATATATATGTTGTTAGGCAACATCTCAACAATATAACATATGTCATTTTTATATATATTATATTGTTGTGCATTCTTCCTAACTACTGTATATTTAAGGCTATATCTCCGAAACTTCTGAATATATTTTAATGAAATAAAGCTCAAATTGAAGAGCTGTACCCTCTTGATATTCTGACTGCAAGCAGCGCCCCCTACTGTAGAAGGAAAGTTATCTTGTGCATATCATGTTTGGTACTGTTTTATTCATTTTACACTATATAAACGATTTTATTCCATGATATGTCTCATTGCCTCATAACAATATGGCTGACCAATGACAACCGAGGAATAAGGACATGTACCGTTCAGAACTACATACAGCGCATTCGCTAATTGGCGCACTTTCTTCATTTTTTGAAAAACAAATAAAATTTTTATACTATGGGTTTGAATTTTGCATCACCCTGTATATGTTTTCCATACAACAACCAAATATACTACCTAAGAATTGCAAACATGATAAAATGGTAAGAAAATCTGCACATTACAACAAAAAATTTTAAAAAATGAAGATAGTACCTGTTGTTATACATGAAGCAATATAACCCTTGCAGTCTTGATGAGACCACGTGACACTCGTCCTAAGTAGAAAAAGTATGTCTTCAAACACGAATTTCTTCACTTTTCTTCTAAACTCAACTAATTGGTATATATATGTTGTTAGGCAACATCTCAACAATATAACATATGTCATTTTTATATATATTATATTGTTGTGCATTCTTCCTAACTACTGTATATTTAAGGCTATATCTCCGAAACTTCTGAATATATTTTAATGAAATAAAGCTCAAATTGAAGAGCTGTACCCTCTTGATATTCTGACTGCAAGCAGCGCCCCCTACTGTAGAAGGAAAGTTATCTTGTGCATATCATGTTTGGTACTGTTTTATTCATTTTACACTATATAAACGATTTTATTCCATGATATGTCTCATTGCCTCATAACAATATGGCTGACCAATGACAACCGAGGAATAAGGACATGTACCGTTCAGAACTACATACAGCGCATTCGCTAATTGGCGCACTTTATCATTTTTTGAAAAACAAATAAAATTTTTATACTATGGGTTTGAATTTTGCATCACCCTGTATATATTTTCCATACAACAACCAAATATACTACCTAAGAATTGCAAACATGATAAAATGGTAAGAAAATCTACACATTACAACAAAAAATTTTAAAAAATGAAGATAGTACCTGTTGTTATACATGAAGCAATATAACCCTTGCAGTCTTGATGAGACCACGTGACACTCATCCTAAGTAGAAAAAGTATGTCTTCAAACACGAATTTCTTCACTTTTCTTCTAAACTCAACTAATTGGTATATATATGTTGTTAGGCAACATCTCAACAATATAACATATGTCATTTTTATATATATTATATTGTTGTGCATTCTTCCTAACTACTGTATATTTAAGGCTATATCTCCGAAACTTCTGAATATATTTTAATGAAATAAAGCTCAAATTGAAGAGCTGTACCCTCTTGATATTCTGACTGCAAGCAGCGCCCCCTACTGTAGAAGGAAAGTTATCTTGTGCATATCATGTTTGGTACTGTTTTATTCATTTTACACTATATAAACGATTTTATTCCATGATATGTCTCATTGCCTCATAACAATATGGCTGACCAATGACAACCGAGGAATAAGGACATGTACCGTTCAGAACTACATACAGCGCATTCGCTAATTGGCGCACTTTCTTCATTTTTTGAAAAACAAATAAAATTTTTATACTATGGGTTTGAATTTTGCATCACCCTGTATATGTTTTCCATACAACAACCAAATATACTACCTAAGAATTGCAAACATGATAAAATGGTAAGAAAATCTGCACATTACAACAAAAAATTTTAAAAAATGAAGATAGTACCTGTTGTTATACATGAAGCAATATAACCCTTGCAGTCTTGATGAGACCACGTGACACTCGTCCTAAGTAGAAAAAGTATGTCTTCAAACACGAATTTCTTCACTTTTCTTCTAAACTCAACTAATTGGTATATATATGTTGTTAGGCAACATCTCAACAATATAACATATGTCATTTTTATATATATTATATTGTTGTGCATTCTTCCTAACTACTGTATATTTAAGGCTATATCTCCGAAACTTCTGAATATATTTTAATGAAATAAAGCTCAAATTGAAGAGCTGTACCCTCTTGATATTCTGACTGCAAGCAGCGCCCCCTACTGTAGAAGGAAAGTTATCTTGTGCATATCATGTTTGGTACTGTTTTATTCATTTTACACTATATAAACGATTTTATTCCATGATATGTCTCATTGCCTCATAACAATATGGCTGACCAATGACAACCGAGGAATAAGGACATGTACCGTTCAGAACTACATACAGCGCATTCGCTAATTGGCGCACTTTATCATTTTTTGAAAAACAAATAAAATTTTTATACTATGGGTTTGAATTTTGCATCACCCTGTATATGTTTTCCATACAACAACCAAATATACTACCTAAGAATTGCAAACATGATAAAATGGTAAGAAAATCTACACATTACAACAAAAAATTTTAAAAAATGAAGATATTACCTGTTGTTATACATGAAGCAATATAACCCTTGCAGTCTTGATGAGACCACGTGACACTCATCCTAAGTAGAAAAAGTATGTCTTCAAACACGAATTTCTTCACTTTTCTTCTAAACTCAACTAATTGGTATATATATGTTGTTAGGCAACATCTCAACAATATAACATATGTCATTTTTATATATATTATATTGTTGTGCATTCTTCCTAACTACTGTATATTTAAGGCTATATCTCCGAAACTTCTGAATATATTTTAATGAAATAAAGCTCAAATTGAAGAGCTGTACCCTCTTGATATTCTGACTGCAAGCAGCGCCCCCTACTGTAGAAGGAAAGTTATCTTGTGCATATCATGTTTGGTACTGTTTTATTCATTTTACACTATATAAACGATTTTATTCCATGATATGTCTCATTGCCTCATAACAATATGGCTGACCAATGACAACCGAGGAATAAGGACATGTACCGTTCAGAACTACATACAGCGCATTCGCTAATTGGCGCACTTTCTTCATTTTTTGAAAAACAAATAAAATTTTTATACTATGGGTTTGAATTTTGCATCACCCTGTATATGTTTTCCATACAACAACCAAATATACTACCTAAGAATTGCAAACATGATAAAATGGTAAGAAAATCTGCACATTACAACAAAAAATTTTAAAAAATGAAGATAGTACCTGTTGTTATACATGAAGCAATATAACCCTTGCAGTCTTGATGAGACCACGTGACACTCGTCCTAAGTAGAAAAAGTATGTCTTCAAACACGAATTTCTTCACTTTTCTTCTAAACTCAACTAATTGGTATATATATGTTGTTAGGCAACATCTCAACAATATAACATATGTCATTTTTATATATATTATATTGTTGTGCATTCTTCCTAACTACTGTATATTTAAGGCTATATCTCCGAAACTTCTGAATATATTTTAATGAAATAAAGCTCAAATTGAAGAGCTGTACCCTCTTGATATTCTGACTGCAAGCGGCGCCCCCTACTGTAGAAGGAAAGTTATCTTGTGCATATCATGTTTGGTACTGTTTTATTCATTTTACACTATATAAACGATTTTATTCCATGATATGTCTCATTGCCTCATAACAATATGGCTGACCAATGACAACCGAGGAATAAGGACATGTACCGTTCAGAACTACATACAGCGCATTCGCTAATTGGCGCACTTTCTTCATTTTTTGAAAAACAAATAAAATTTTTATACTATGGGTTTGAATTTTGCATCACCCTGTATATGTTTTCCATACAACAACCAAATATACTACCTAAGAATTGCAAACATGATAAAATGGTAAGAAAATCTACACATTACAACAAAAAATTTTAAAAAATGAAGATAGTACCTGTTGTTATACATGAAGCAATATAACCCTTGCAGTCTTGATGAGACCACGTGACACTCATCCTAAGTAGAAAAAGTATGTCTTCAAACACGAATTTCTTCACTTTTCTTCTAAACTCAACTAATTGGTATATATATGTTGTTAGGCAACATCTCAACAATATAACATATGTCATTTTTATATATATTATATTGTTGTGCATTCTTCCTAACTACTGTATATTTAAGGCTATATCTCCGAAACTTCTGAATATATTTTAATGAAATCAAGCTCAAATTGAAGAGCTGTACCCTCTTCATATTCTGACTGCAAGCAGCGCCCCCTACTGTAGAAGGAAAGTTATCTTGTGCATATCATGTTTGGTACTGTTTTATTCATTTTACACTATATAAACGATTTTATTCCATGATATGTCTCATTGCCTCATAACAATATGGCTGACCAATGACAACCGAGGAATAAGGACATGTACCGTTCAGAACTACATACAGCGCATTCGCTAATTGGCGCACTTTCTTCATTTTTTGAAAAACAAATAAAATTTTTATACTATGGGTTTGAATTTTGCATCACCCTGTATATGTTTTCCATACAACAACCAAATATACTACCTAATTATTGCAAACATGATAAAATGGTAAGAAAATCTACACATTACAACAAAAAATTTTAAAAAATGAAGATAGTACCTGTTGTTATACATGAAGCAATATAACCCTTGCAGTCTTGATGAGACCACGTGACACTCATCCTAAGTAGAAAAAGTATGTCTTCAAACACGAATTTCTTCACTTTTCTTCTAAACTCAACTAATTGGTATATATATGTTGTTAGGCAACATCTCAACAATATAACATATGTCATTTTTATATATATTATATTGTTGTGCATTCTTCCTAACTACTGTATATTTAAGGCTATATCTCCGAAACTTCTGAATATATTTTAATGAAATAAAGCTCAAATTGAAGAGCTGTACCCTCTTGATATTCTGACTGCAAGCAGCGCCCCCTACTGTAGAAGGAAAGTTATCTTGTGCATATCATGTTTGGTACTGTTTTATTCATTTTACACTATATAAACGATTTTATTCCATGATATGTCTCATTGCCTCATAACAATATGGCTGACCAATGACAACCGAGGAATAAGGACATGTACCGTTCAGAACTACATACAGCGCATTCGCTAATTGGCGCACTTTCTTCATTTTTTGAAAAACAAATAAAATTTTTATACTATGGGTTTGAATTTTGCATCACCCTGTATATGTTTTCCATACAACAACCAA
>NW_027657060.1:0-43974 GCF_964235325.1 Thermobia domestica | reverse complement strand
AGCACCAGAGGTGAACGCTCTACCACTGAGTCACCGCGGCCCAGAGAGCTACAATGGATGAGTCAAGTTATTTCGTCGCTTCCGCCGTGAACCTAAGTACAAGATTCCAAAAGTCAATTTTATTTTTTTTTCTTCCAAACAATATGTCTGCTGGGTGAAAGCATAGACTGGAATGTGTTTCACTTCATTTTCATACAAATGTGTTGCCTTTCCTACCTTATCTTTAATCCCATAGTAGTTCTTTCCGAAAGTTAAAAAAATGCAGTTCTTCCTTTCTTAATAGTATTTATAACTCAAAGTATTACGTAAGCATTGTATGTTACTTATGTAGCTCACAGAGCCGCAGCTATGGGCGAGCAAGCAAAGCACGTGCCCCTGGCGCGTGGTTGGAGGGGCGCATAAAAGCGAGGTTATATATTAGTACTTTTCCTGGCGGTATTCAATACTTTTCATCAGAGTGCGAAATCATGAAATCAAAGTGAGAGGAGACTGGAGGAGTGAAGAGAGAGAGAGAGAGAGAGAGAGAGACAGAGAGACAGAGAAGAAAACGCTCGCACGTTTACACTTCAAAGTAAATTAAGTCTTATTTATTTTTCCTGTCCCCCTCCTCCCCCTCCCCTAAGTTCTACTGTCAAAGTAAATAGCTAAAAACACTCCCAGAACCGCATCTACGTTGAAAATTTGATCGAGATCGGTCGGGCGAAAAAAATGAAATGAAAATGAAATGAAATCTTTGAGTTTTACGTCCCACGGTTATGCCGGTTAGGCTAAAGGAGACGGTGATGATGAGTAATGAATGAAATGGTGGAATGAAGAAAGTGGGAGGACACGGGAGAACCCCGAGGAAACCCACGCACACGGTGTTTGTCCACCACAAAGTTCATTTGGCGGGGGCTGGGATCGAACCCGGGACCCCAAGCACCAGAGGTGAACGCTCTACCACTGAGCCACCGCGACCCTAAGAGATTAAGAGTCACAAACATAGTCACTTTCAATTTTGTAATATATATATATATATATATATATATATATATATATATATATATATATATATATATATATATATATATATATTGCATCACTGACTGATAACTAAAATGCTTGGATTCTATATATAAAAGTAAAAAGCTTCATTCGAACTCGGAATCGAACAATTGCATCTGTAAATCAGTGCTGAGTTGATTTTAACGTTCCTTTCAGCAGCAAGGCTGTATGAGACGTAGACCTACAGATTAACGTGGGATCCGGACCACATAAGCTTCGGCCGGGAATCGAACCCGGGTGTCCCACGCCAAAGGCGTGTACACTAACCACTTAGCCACGAGGGAACTCATCTGTAAGGCAGTGTAAGCAACAACAACAACAAAAAAACGCACACTGGATGTTTGCGCAACTGAGGATCAAAAAATTCTCAATGGAGTATGAGAAATAGTAAACGTCAATCAAAGTGGGCTTTTGCTTATTCATTACTTCGTTAATACTTAATTCCTTCTAGAAATATTGAAACAATACTATGAAGACACACTAATTAAACTAATAACTATTACGTTGTATTTCTTACCACACCACGAAAGTAATATACCGTTTTTACCAACCATAGAGTTGGAACCTAGTACTATACTGCATTAGTCACGCCGTAACGAAAGGTGAAATTCAAACGCCTGGCACTCTTAGCTGTTGAAGCTGTGTTGTAGCTACTGTATATCACGCGGCCTGCATTGGTACTCCTCAACATAAATACGTCAGATCCCAAAGTCAGGAAACATCACAGACAGTAGACAGGGGCACAAGCAGTACCTGACACTTCACGAACTCAAACCCGCCAAGACTCAACTCAACATGACCTTGAATTACGTTCTAGAAACCAAACCAATGCTAAGGCACAAACTCACCAACTTCCTATATGAAAACACAAGAAAAAAATTCTAACTTTTTGGTTCCAAAGTGATGACATAACAATAATACTAAAAAGGTTTTAATTCTCAGTAACCCAAACATTAATTAACTAGGGAACATAACAAGCAAAAATAAATAAATAAAAATAAAATTAAATTAAATTTAAAAAATAAAAACCTGACAAGTAATCTCTCCCTAATTACTTTTTTTAAAAAAGTTTCAGTGAGGCAGTAAAATGTGTCAATATCTTCGTAATATATATATATATTTCAGTGTAAACAAGTTCTTTAAACAAAAGAAAGCTTTGTAGTAGAGCGCTTCCTCTGACCTGTTAGGTCCCTGGTTCGATTCCTGCTCCCGACAAATAGGCTTTTGGTGAACACTGTAGGTGTGGTTATTCTTAACACTTTCCAGTTTCCTTACATTTTCTTGATTCCACCATTATCATGTATCTCATCGTCACCTTCTCACTTACATTTATGTACAATCATGGGGCGTTAAACTAAAAGCAAAAATAATCTTGCAAATATCCTAGTAAAAATGAGTTTTTTAGACTACACAAGTGGCCCCGCGTAGCGTAGTCGCTAACGCTCTCGCCTTCGGTGCGAACGGTCCCGGGTTCCATCGCAGTGGGGAAACTCGGTCGAAAAAGTATCAAAAGATTTTAAGTGCAGCCATCCTGAATGAGGTTTCCATGGGTTTTCCTCATTCACAGCAGGAAAATGCCGGAGTGGTACCTAACATATAGGTCCCAAGCCGTTTTCTTCCTTCCCCAATCCTTTCTTCCCTTCCTTTCCCCGGATAGTGTGCTCACCGAGGAAAGTCATCCCTCATATGTGACAGGCTAACAAGGCCATTGATGCCGAAAGCCCAGAAATCTAAATCCTAAATCTTCACTACACAAGGAAATTTTCTCGCTGAAAACGGTTTCTTAGCAATTATGTTAAGCAGTCCTGTAGTACCTCTGCACCAAGTAATAAATCGTCACATATAAAACGGAATGAATAAACACATAACATTCATTTTGCTACCTTGAAACGTAAAATGTTTCAAAACATTAATATTCAAAGATTTCTCAAATTCAGATTCACCCATTCCATTCTCCTCAATCATTAACGAGTTACAATAGTAAGAATTGTAGTCATAAACTACATTACTTACTTAGTACTATATTAAAGCAAGTTACATAAAAGAATATATAATTAATGAAATATTTAACTAAAGTAATAGTTAACTATTGTACTTACCCGAGCTTTTGTTTCCTTCCCCTCTTCTTTTCCGTTTGTAAACAACCTCGTTTCGCAGGCAAAAGACGGTAGTTCAATGACGTCAGCCATGGCGAAGGAAAGAGTTTTTATAGGCGGTCTGGATCTCACACACAGATGGACGTATATAGCATATAGCTGAAGTATTTAACATACGTATATGTATGTAAAATACGGAAGATTGTTAGATGTCAGACATCCTGCAGCGACATGATGTAACAGCTAAGCTGGTAAAAGGCAGTACCTGTGTAGTATATGGATAAAGTACGCTCCATACAGATTACCTTAGTAAACATAACGAATCCTTGTATTTGTACAATATACCGCTGTCCGGATAATGGATTTTTCTCAGTGTAGGTGTGACACATTCACACATTTTAAATAATAAGTCTATATGCCGAGTTTCATCTTCCTATGATGAAGGGTCTGTGAGGTACCCTATTATTTGGCGTGCATATTTAATCATCCTTTCCCATGTGCATTCTAATGAGAATAACATGATAAAAACCCTTCTCCAGATGACTAAGAAATGGTCAGCTAGCGGCCGCTAGCAAACTTTTATTTAAAAAAAAATCAAAACAAGAGTTCAGGTGGAAGAACACACGAGATGAAATTATAGAGGCTTGAAGTGATGTACAGCATTAAAAGTCAATAAGAAACCAATTTTGCTGCAGCTTAAATTGGACAGCAACAATTGCAGCGAAACCGAGCAGTTTAGACATACGTAATAAATAACGGGTATGTGTTGAACTAACACCGCATAGTGGTAGTCACGCTGGAACCATTGCCCTGTGTTAAAATTGAGTTGAATTAACACAACCATTTTTTACTGTGTAACAAAAAAATTTTAAATTTTGAATTCCAATCACAATTCATAGTATAAGATCATTAGCGGAAAGTTATTCTCGGTGCAATTTGATTGGCTGTGCATTTTTAAAAGTTTTTAATTTTTTGCTTTGTTTTGTTTTGTTTAAAATACTTTTGTTCACTATTTTAATTTTTTGAACAACTTTGTTTCGTTTTTTCCAGGTTTGACAATGTTACACTCATTATTACTTAGATTTGAATACATTGTTCGTTTCTGCTAATAAAAGTAATGAATGTTTAAAATTGAAGCACGTTTATAAACTCTATTTATTTGATTTTTTTAAAAACACAACGTTAACAAACGAAACAAGATTGGAGAAATATTTTTTCAAGGAATTTTACACTACTTTTAATTTATTGTTATGCTAAAATCCGTTAAGTCCAACACAATATATCAATTTTTTCAGGCTATTAAAGTTCAAACGAAGTAACATACTTTTCTAAATAAAACATACTCTTTATTCATATCATTGTTGTGAAGAAGTATTATTATGTCTCTGAATAGTTTTCTCTGAAATTTGTCAAAATTGATTTAAGAGGGTTTAGTATAACGGTCCTTATATTAAAAATACAAGTTCATCAAACCAACTTCGATATGCAACTATAAAGATAAATACAGTATTTTATCAAGTAAGTAATTTTAGGAACTTATTTTCAAAAGAATAATTTCCATCTTCAGAATTTTCCTAATTGATCTTTAATAGTTTCTGATCTATAGTAAGAACTCAGTCGAACTAAGCGATGGGATTTATGCAAATGAGAAGACAGAAATCACAGTATCAAGTTAATCGTGTGTATAGAAAAGGAATATATTATTCTCGTTCATTTAATGTAAAACAATCCATTGTCGAACTTTTCATTCTAAAGATTGAAAAACCGTTAAAGGTCGATTTCGAACTGTTAAAGGGCAATTTCGAAAAACAAAAAGACAGAAATACAGTGGAGTACCGGTAATCCGGACACGTTTAATCCGAGCATCCGGTTAATCCGAACAGGTCCGGGAGGAAAATTTCATTTTAGTTATTTTTTTATTTGTTTATTGGTGGCTAAATTACGCAGTTTTAGAAAATTAATAACAAAAAGGACGAAAATGGGTGCATGTTTTCGTAGAAATCAAAGTAAACTTTCGTTAAATACAGTTTTTTATATAAAAAAAATTACCTATATTTACGCCTTAAGCCACATTGCGACATTTACACAAACTTGGAAATAGAATACAGTGTACGTACTGTACAATGTTGAAACTTATTTGTTTAGTATGAGTGAAATACAGTAATGTAGTAGAATACGTACTGTACTGTAACATAAAACAAAACGTACAACACTGGTAGTGTACAGTACTAGAGCCTGTCTATCTCAAGTGTGCCCTCGGAAACTATGCGAACTACACTTCAGCCCCACCCTCGCCGCTCTTTGACGGAGGAAACTCTCCCTTTGCTTACGGAGAAGTAGTGAATGATCTCAGTCGTGCTGCCAATTTGTCATTCAGTTGTTTGGTCTTGACGAGTGAAGATCGAAGGCTACTTAGAATGGCTCACAAGATAGTGCACAGCGAAGCCTGTGAAATAATTCATTGTGGCAACACTTAAGCATCTAACAAATGAAAGATCTCGGCCGCAGCAACTTGTCCCTCTTCTTTCGAGGAAGGTACAGGAACAGACACATCGACAGTAGCACCAGAAGGGGCACAGTTCAAATAGAAAGGCTCTAGTATTGTACTAGTATCTACCATAGTGCCGTACTAGTATTATTTGTTACAAGACATGAACTCAGTTATTGTTTTTTGTCGCAGTGAAGAGTCTATTGGACGACACCATCGTTTCATAAACTACTGTACGTACTGTACGTTAAGAAGTAAAGGCATCACGTTTTTCCAACATTTTTAACATTTTTCCATTACAGTACATGTAATGTAGTCAGAAAACGTGTTTTGAAATATTATACGCTATATATTACAGTATACAAACCCGTTCACGCGCTTCAAACCGCGCTTTTACTGTTATTCCGGCTAATCCGAACGTTCACGTAGTCTGAAAAGGGTTCGGTCCCAATTAGTTCGGATTAGCAGAACTCTATTGTATTCTCTTTTAAAGATAAGCTTCTAATTTGTCCTATGGCTAGTTTGACTTGAATTGGACACTTTATTTTTATTTTTCATCAGGAAAAGAAAACTTGGCTTACCGTCAGTGGGATTTCTGTTGTTGTCTATTTTTTTCAATCGTTCCAGTGACCTTCTTCCATATCCTTTCATAGCTTGAGCTTTGTAAAGAAGTTGTTCAGCCTCAATTTCCATATCAAAAATTCTGAAAGTTTGATTAAAACTTATGAAGTAAAAAAATAAGTTTTCTTAAATTAGTGTACCTACGTACAGTATATTACAAATTGTGCCAAATGAAAAAAAAATATATTTTCTCTATATAATTTGGACTCAATTCTGAATCTACTGTTATCAAGAACTTTTTTTTTTATTAAAAGCACGCGAAAAAGATGTTAAGAAAGATTAAAAAGGATAAGTTGATATTCTATGAGGAATTACAATAATAGTTCAAAAACAAAATTAGTCAAATTCCAGTGTAGTACAGAGAAAATCTTGATCTTGTGTCATAGCAGAAGAAAAATATAAATTTACGATACCATCTCAGTAGAATGATAATGTGGAATTATATTGTTGCAAAAGTTCTCAGTAAGATTGTGTCAGGTTTTAACAAAAATAACTTGATGTGTGTTTGAATAATAATAATAATAATAATAATAATAATAATAATAATAATAATAATAATAATAATAATAATAATAATAATAATAAGAAGAAGAAGAAGAAGAAGAAGAAGAAAAATTAGTAGAGCGACGGCAAACAGAGATGAAAGTATAGTTATGAAAAGAAAGACAAATTCGAGATTTCAACGAATTTACAGGTTTTATGGTCCGTACGTGCCGAATGACGGATGTAAATATGTTCATTCATCTACAGATCATACAGACCAAATTTTAAAATTAAGAATTTTATAAGATTCTCTGAGGGTATTCTTCGAATTTTCTTCCTACCCCTAAAAATAAAGGTAGTTAAATGACCAGTGAAAGTCAAAATCCTCACTTTTCTCAAAAACGGCTCTAAGGATTTTCTTCTTCTAACGACTCTAAGGATTTGATATAAACCCTATAATAGAGTGAGTATATGTAGTATTTCTCGAGAAACTCCATTAGGGATTTTGTTTACTCTTAGGGTTAGGTTCTTTTCGGACTATTTTCTCAAAAATGATTCAAGTGATTTTGTTCATATTTCATAAATAAATATGAACAAAATATGCCCTTTTGTTGTATTATAGACAATTACATACAAAAATGCTCAAAATCGAGTTTTTTATATGAACAACTTTTAAACAATTTTTCACGGGACAGCTCCCGGACGCCCACTCGACTGAGGGGTATTTCAGGCCCCCAAAAGGTTCGTCCCTTTCCACAGCACACAACCCCTAAATCCGCTCATGCTCAAATTTTCAGATGCAAAGTTCCATTCGCATATTTACATATAGAAAAATCAAACCAACTATTATTGTAGGTCAGTCACGTGTATTCTTTAAATTTGTATTCCCATTCGGCTTTAGTAAGATAATCAGGAAATGCACCGAAATTCATGTCATGAGGATAAACTTCCGCATAAATGAATTTATTGGTGAAGCATGTGACTTACTTTTTTTTTTTATTTTTACATAAAAAAAACTTCCATATTGAAAATATTTAACTTCATTTAACTAACAATATCAGATGAAATAAAAGCAGTTACGACAAATATCTGAATATTAGGGTTATACCCACGCACATTGATAATTATCGCACACAGATCAATCCATAAGAAGTGGTCCAGAGGTGGTTGCTCGACCATCTCCGAAAATTATAAAAATCTGATTGTGATGAACCATGTGTATGAGAAGGTCAATAACATCATTCAGTTGCCGTATGCACAAGTGTTCCTGAATGGCGGCCATCTTTGTTGTCGGAGGAGTACCAAGTTTTGCACTTGCAAGCGTTTACGAAAATTACAGTTGCTCAGGACGTACGAATCAAACGAACACCAAACAAAAACGAATGTTTACAGGAAAGACGGAGGTACAAGAAAAATATAAACTTTTGTGTCTAAATAAATATGCAGGGTTGCAAACCAATACATGACATCACCAGAGAAACTACAGAAAATTACACTTTTAGAGGGGCTGTATTTTGGAATGGCATAAAGTGGGGAGTTCATAATTTTGTGCTGAATACTATTGAATGTAAAGTGTCTAAACAAATATCCACAGCTTTGATACTACTGGGTACCGTAGATTTATGGGGGTCCCAAAGTTGAAGTTTGTGATTTTGATGCAATTTTTGGGGCGTAATATCTCAGGAGGGCAAAGAGCTAAAAAAAAAAAAAATAAATAAAATAAAATTGCTGCCTATGCCACAAAGTAATTCTGTATGTAAATAAACTATTACAACCAAATCATGACTGATATTCCACGGATAAAAAAGTGAGGACATGGTAAAAACGCGAAAAAAGCACGTGCGTGACGATGGTTGTAGGCAGGAAAAAAATAAATGTTTGGATATGTTTCATGCTAGATCTCAAAAACTACGCATGGTTCAGGAATTACGCCCGCTTTTGTTTGTGTTCAGTTCTGTAAAAGATTACGGGTGGTGTTTGTTTCATCTTTCTAGCTCCATGATCACTGCCACGACTATACGGTAAGGGGTTAGCTCCCCCTTGCTCCCACGACACGTATCGTCGAACTGGATCGCTGGTGTTAATGCATTTAATGTATCAGCAAAGTATCATTGAAATCCAATCACAATTACGGAAATTAGTACGTTCACAAAGTTGCGTTATATAGGATAGAATAGTCTTTGGCTACATAGCTGGAGACTCCGCTCCCAGACCGCCTCGTTTGCTCAGCCTACGGACTCGAACCTTTAAAACCTACAATTCTACCAAATTTCAAGTTTCTTTTCGTATTTCAACTATATAAAAGATAAGATTTTGTATCACAAGAAAACACGGATTTAAGTAATATGGGAATTACTCCATTTTCCCAATAGATACCTTAAAAACTAAAAATATTCACTTTTGGTAATTTTCCTGTTGGTTAGTGCCTGAAGTCTACAAAAATGCAAAATTTTATTATTCTAATCGTGCCGGAAGTGCCTAAACATTTTAAGGTGTAGAAGATGTCCCATATAAATAACACAGAGAAGACTTTTCAGTTCCCCCATAAAACCTTTCTACGGTTGAACTTTTTTAATTTTTGGTGAAATACTTAAGTAACGCTAACGGAAACGAACAAGCATAACGAATTCCAAGTTTTTATTACAATTCCAAGTACCTAAAAATGAGATTATAAGTCCAAAAAAGGGCTCATTTAAATAAATAGAGAATTTCTTCATTCCCCCTTATACCTCTAAAAATTAAAAATATTAACTTTTGGAAATTTTGCTGTGGGTTTTTACTTGAAAGCTATAATCATGCTAAATTTCGCCTTTCCACATCAACCGGAAGTACCCCTTTATTTTATGAAATGAAAATGAAATGAAATGAAATCTTTAAGTTTTACGTCCCACGATTATGCCGGTTAGGCTAAAGGAGACGGTTATGATGAGAAATGAATGAAATGGTGGAATGAAGAAAGTGGAAGGAAACGGGAGAATCCCAAGAAAACCCACGAGCACGGTGTTTGTCCACCACAAAGTCCACACGGCGCGAGCTGGCATCGAAACAGGGAACCCACGCACCGGAGGCGAACGCTCTACCACTGAGCCACCGCGCCCCCCTTTTATTTTGTCAGTTCTTGTAGTTTTATATATAGTTAGGATAGATATAACGCAACCGTTTGAACATATTAACTTCCGTAACTGGAATTGGATTTTAACGTCACTTTGCTAGAACATTAGGTGCCTTAATACCGCGGTCCAGTTCGATGATGGGTGTCGTGGGTGCAAATGGGAGCTAACCATATAGACGTGGCAATGATCATGGAGCTAAAAAGATGAAACAAACACCACCCGCAATCTTTTACAGAACTCAACACAAACAAAAGCGGACCTAATTGCTGCACCATGCATAGTTTTTGAGATCTAGCATGAAACACATCCAAACATTTATTTTTGTTTCGGGCTACAACCATCGTCACGCACGTGTAGGGATGCACGCGAGACGCATTTGCGAGACGAGACACGAGACGAGAGGAAAGATTTTACGCGAGACGAGACTAAACCATGCGAGACGACACTCTAGACGAGACTCGGTTAAGTCTCGCACAAGAAGTCTCGCAAGACTTCTCGCAGTCTCGCAACATTTATGAATTACATTTAATTGTATATTTAGTGATTTTACATTTATTGAGTTTTCTAAGTTGAGTGTTAATGCCTCCAGGAACAAAAAAGTGATCGAGGCAATAGACATTTTATGAGAGTTATTATTATTCAAGGTTGATTTTCAGAATTAAAGCCTTCTTAATTTCTAAACATCATTCTAAACACTGCAGTTAGTTCAACTGTATGATCTGGAAATTGATTCAGAAAGCTTTTTTGGGATCAAGTATAGTTTGCTGGATATTTTGATTCTCGCAATTGTTAACATATTGCGTTATCCACAAGTCCGTTGACACAAGTAATGTTATTCCTTGGTGGTTGGTGTCAAGGGAGATAGGCGACAATAGCACTATTCTCCTACACAAGTAACGTATTTTTATATTTTCTCTGGTGCTTCCACAAATTTAATGCTAGAGAGAAGCAGGCAAAGACAAGGTTGAAATCCGGTTAAATAAAGACGAAGAAATTTACATACAGATATAGTAAAAGGATCCGGGTTTGATTCAATGAGTTCAGAAAAACATATACGGAAACGTTATATTCTTTATATCCTAATTACATTGGCGACTTTTTTCTCGGGGTAAAAATGGGCCCGCATGGCATACTGAAAAATATTTCTGGAGACCTCTAAGCTGGAAAACAATGTTGGATCCAGCAACAATTTATGCTGGTTTTGCTGTAAATTATGCTATTAATTTGATGGAAATTAATGGTCCAGCAATCAAATTCCAGCACAACTTTTCTTTTAATTTGGAGCGGAGGGGACACAAGTTTGGATACCATGTTGAACTCTAGGTTCCGTCTCCTTAGTATGTTATGAACATTCATCCCATGCAAAGCAATAGCAAACCACCATGAATTCACCTTGTCAAGGGACTTTTAAGTCAAATACCTGCCTTCGGACAGAATATCACATCATCATTCATTAACAGCCATAGAATAACACATTGCAAAATTTTGATCCAGAATATATGCGAGACTGCGAGATCATGCCAGAAAGTCTCGCGCGAGACGCGAGATGAGACTCAAAATTTTATGCGAGACGCGAGACGAGACTTCACATTTGCGAGACGAGACGAGACCAACATTTGAGGTTGCGAGACGAGACGAGACTTTTCCATTTCTCGTCTTGTCTTGTCTCGCGTGCATCCTACGCACGTGCTTTCTTCGCGTTTTTACCATGTTCTCACTTTTTTATCCGTGTAATATCAGTCATGATTTTTTTTTCAATAGTTTATTTACATACAGAATTACTTTGTGGCATCAGCAGCAATTTTTAGCACTTTACCTTCCGGAGATATTACGCCCCAAAAATTGCATCAAAATCACAAACTTCAACTTTCGGACCCCCATAAATCTACGGTGCCAGTAGTATCAAAGCTGTGGATATTTCTGCAGACGCTTTACGTGCAATAATATTCAGCACAAAATTATGAACTCCTCACTTTATGCCATTCCAAAATACAGCCCCTTTAAAAGTGTAATTTTCTATAGTTTTTCTGCTGCTTTCCTGTATTGGTTTGCAACCCTGCGTATCTATTTAGACACAAAAGTTTATATTCTCCGTGTACCTCCGTCTCTCCTGTTAGCATTCGTTTTTGTTTGGTGTTCGTTTGATTCGTACGTCCTGAGCAACTGTAGGTTTCGTAAACGCTTGCAAATGCAAAAATTAGCACTCCACCAACAACAAAGATGGCCGCCATTTAGGAACACTTGCACATACGAAAACGTGAATGATCTTATTGACCTTCTCATACACACGGCTCGTCACACTCAAATTTTTAATAATTTGGGATGTGGTCGAGCAACCATTTTCACCATTTTTGGACTTCAGATGGATTGACCCACACGTATTCACAGTGTTATTCAATTACACATAACTACAAATTTTAACTTTCAAAAATATGCAGAGATAAAATTATGTGATCTTTAATAAATCGAACGTCCTGGATTCAAAAATGCAATCAGTTTTTTCGTATCACCCTCAGATTTTTGCTATGATGACGACGATGATAATTCACTATTTACAAAATTAACTTAATTTCAGATATAAAATATACAGTTCTTATAAATTCAAATTAACAGTTTTAATGAAAGAAATACATATTTATTACATTATATTATACATTATTGAATGTTATAAACAAAACATTTATCATTGGTATTATTTGTGATATATATTTACATAACTACTGGATGGAAACTGATTTACAGCAAAGACCGTTTCGAAACACTTTTCGTTTTGTATGTTGCTGAGTCCTCTTTCATTAAAAACCAACAATAATCACTCATCATGGATGGGTCCCATTTCCCTTCATAACACTGCTCCATCTGCAAAATGTCTTGGGGAAAACGCTCACCTTGTTCATCGTTCATAGCACCTAGGTTTTCAGGGGAAAAGCTCAAATGAGAATGCAGATAGTGTATTTTGAGCGACATTCTACACCCTTGTGCCTTATATTTTTAAAGAAGGTTATTCACCAGCATTTCATAGTTTTCGTCTGTTCGTTTACCGAGAAAACCATTCACAACGTCTTGAACGATCTCCATGCCTCTAGTTTACTTTCACTTAATTTAATATCAAAGACATCATCGCAGTTTCCTTATCTGAGGCCCAATAAATACGCCTTCTTTTAATTTCGCATCACTTGAACCTGGGAAGATTGTTCGCAGATATCAAAACCCTCACCACTTTTGTCCATGTTCTTCACAAAGTTCTTCATTAGTCCAAGTTTTATAAGCAAACGTGGAAGAAACACTTTTTTCGGGTCAATGCATGGTACGCATTTTACGTTATATTGCCCAGGAGTTAATTCATTCCGTTCCGGCCATTATTTAACTATGTAGTGTTTCTCTGTTTCACGACTTGTGCCACAAGCACAAAAAACAGGGATGTTTTGTGAAGCCACTTTGTAAGCCGAGCAGAAGTCCTATGACTTTGAAGTCAGCACAAATCTGCCACCTGTAGTCATTGTATTCAATAGCCTGTAGAATATTAGACATGTTGCTGTAAGTTTCCTTCATTGCTACAGCATACGCCACAGGCATAGAAGGAAGCACGTTACCATTATGTAATAGTACAGCTTTCAAGCTAACACTAGAAGCGTCAATGCTTAGGCCCCACTCTTCCGGTTTATGCGTAATACCCAGTTTTGAAGATAACCCGTTTACATCATTACAGGCACAAACCGCCAGTATCTGTAACAACTCACTATTTCTGTTTTTAAATACAGCCACCTTCGTTCCTTGAACCACAATGTTCCATTGTTGCAGACGAGAAGATAAAAGTTCGGCTTGCTGCTTAGATAACTACAGATCACGAACGAGATCGTTTAGTTCCTGTTGTGTTATCAAGTGCTGTCCTCTTCCTCTGGAACATACGAATCACCAGACGTTGATGATCTCGTTTCATCCAGTAATAGTGGATCTTCTTCAGGGAACTCTTGTATTGCAGTTGGTGGAACAGGAATAGGGAAATCTTCTCCATGAGGGATTGGTCGCAAAGCTGAAGGCAGATTCGAGTATTGGATGGTTTTCTTGTTTTTCGCAGAAAATCCTGTCACATTTGTTAAGCAGAAATAACAGTCCTCTGTATAATTAGCTGGTTCGCGCCACACCATTGGAACACCGAAGGGCAAGTGATCTCCTTTACTCTTCAGCCATTGAATTAGCCTTACGTCACATCTTTTACAGGTAAAATGAAGTACCCATTTTCGATCCTGATCACCAGGAGGACAACCGAAATAATATCTGTAGGCAGTTTTGAGAACATCAGAAATTCGTCTCCTCTGAGATTTAGGAGCAAATTCTCCACAAACATAACAAAATAGATCTAGTGAATTTTTGCAATTATGCTTGAGTTTCTTCATTCCTTCTGATTCACCAACAAAAAGAACAATCTTTCTGTTTGCTAGTCGAGGCTAGCTACCCGCCCGATGGTTACGCCCTCAATGCGGAGCTAAAAGTTTGGAAGTTTAGAGGAAAGGACTGGGAGATGGTCTGGGGAATTTTTCATTATTTTATTATCACTTCATTTCATAATATTTAGTATATAGAAGTTGGATATTGCTATCTTTCCGATAGCAATCATAAGGTAGGGGAATGTCGGCATTACTTGATAAATTGATTACAGTACACTGCTGGATTGGACAATATTTCTTTATGGGGGAGAAAAGAGAAATGAAATGACCATGAGATGAAGTGCGCTTGACAACACAACACGAGGATAATTGTTAGAGGACAGATGCAAGTTAATCTTCTCGCTTGGAGGCTGCTCCAAGCATTGATGAGAGATGAGAGGAAGCCCTGTTAGTAACAAAGGACTACTGTGCGAAATATGACGGTATGATATGAGGTGGAGTATGGTCAATGAGAAAAGTACGAGTGAGTGGAAGATCACGGTGGTCGGATGGGAGAAAGTAATGATACAATGTAAAAAGAAGGGAAAGAGGAGAATGTGTGATAGGATGTAAAAGTTCAAAGTTGGTATGAACGTTAATAGTATCACGGACGAGCGGGTAATGCAAATTGAGACGTGTCTGAAAGTATTTAAGGCGAAGCTTTTCGAGGTGGAATAAGATGTGGGGAAAAGGCATTCGATCCTACAGAATCTGAATTGCGCTTGGAACTTTGATGTGGTAGGCGATACGAAGGGCATGTCGTTCTGGGACTTTTAGTTTGTGATAATAGGAAGGGGGAGCTGTAATCCAGGCAGGATGGCCATAAGTCAGCACTGGGCGAAGAAATACTTTGTAGGTGTTTAAAAGAACTTCTGAATGAAGACCGCAAGTTGTGCCAATTAGTCGTTTAAGTAAGTTAAGTCATCGGTAAGCCTTTGCGGTGATATCCTGTAGGTGTGCTTTCCAAGTAAGGTGTCTGTTCAATGTAAGTCCCAGGTACTTGACTGTTTTAGAAATCTGAAGACGGGTGTCGTTAACGGTGAGACTCAATAGAGATGGACTGCGGTGAATTTTAGATAGTTTATAACTAACAAACTACAAAATGGGACTAGCTTTTATAAACGCTCTCTTTTCCTTATCTTTGTAAGTCACGATTACATTAACACCTAGTTCCAGATTTCTTGCTTTCTATGTTTTATATGAAGTCCTGCAAATATAATAAACTAGTTATACAAACAATACTGAATTAGGGATTATTTAAATAAGTTTTGTTGGATAAACTTGCGACAAAAAAAACATGTCTATGCTGCCATCTATTATTTATAATAATTAAAACCCCTCTAAATCTATACACGTCCTGCGCTCCTCGTAAGTTATAGCATTGCAAATAACTCAAAAACCTGGTGATAGGGGAAAACGAAATGCATTTCCGTAATCAGCGTATCAAACTTAGGGCAAAACAAGTATTACCTTTCCTTTACAAAAATGTGTGTTGATATGTGTTATTAGAAATACGCAAAAATACTTTTCTTTAAATGATAACAAAAATTTTTTGATTGCATAAGCAATATTTTTTCTCGTAAATACCAGACTCAGTTATGTATTTCTTTAACATTGTAAACACAAAAGAAGTCCTGACGAACTCATAACAATATTTCCCGATTTCAGTTTAAACACCTCAATATACTACTTTTTGTTTAGATTAGGCTCATAAATCGTTCCTTTCTATCATGTGACCCTTATCTGCAATTAACACGAGTTCTTGCGTAGAAGCAAGGGGTGAACTTTTTTGCAGACAACTTATTTAAAAAAAAATTAGGATAAGTAACAAAGATGTCGGTATTGGCATCTTAGAAATTATTTCTACACACGGCCGTAGCAGGCCTAAAAGTGAAGGGGAGGCTGGTAGAAGTTAGAGGGGCCCGATCCAACCGTATTATAGTTCATTTGCAACCCTATCGTGAAAATTCTAGGGGGTCCCGCCCCCGTGAATACTGCCCTGTTTCTACATAACAAATAAAATCTTTGACGTGCAAAGCTATTCATCAATTCTTGTGTATAAAAATTGATTTATTAAAGGTATATTAGCATTCACTTTCCAGTGACGGTATGTCTTGATCACTGAAAAACCAGAGACGATATGTCTTCATCACTGAAAATCAGAGGCGCTATGGCATACCACAACATACCGTCTCACTTCGACCACTGACCAGCCCTAACCTCTCTTTCTTGAGAATGAGACCGATGTCACCTTATCAGAATGGCCTTTCTAATATCCAAGCTTCAATTGGAGTTTTAAATTCAGTGCTCGGGATTCCAGACGAGGCTCGTAAGGGAAATCACATCATTAAAGATTCAAGTTTTATTACATCAACCTAAGATAAGGAAGATTACCTAATATTCTAATTGTTGTATACAAGAATTAGAAACGTTGGTAGTTTCTTTCATCTTAGTTTGAAGTGATAAAACTTCAATTTTTACCAATGTGATTACCCTCATTAAAACTGCTGGATTCTTGAACTAATGAAATCTGCAACTCATCTTAACTCAAGAGCAGATTTTAAAAAGGAAGAGCACAAACACGAAATTCTATTGGGTTAATGCAAACGAAGTGGTCCAGAGCAGATTGCTCGACCATCTCCAAAAATTATAAAAATTGAGTGTGCCGAACCGTGTGTATGAGAAGGTCAATAACATCATTCACGTTGTCGTATGTATCGTCATCCGCAATAAAAAGTTCGCATATACTGTAACTTCCACATTTTCAATAATAACTCAGTTTTCTTAATATATTATCGCTTATTTGTGCTTTCCTTAACAAAGCAGTGTAGCAATGAATAATTATTTATAGTTTTGGAGAAAAAATTAAGCAAAATAAGAAAATTATAAGCAAAAAACTGTTATTGTTATGAAACTTAGTCCGTCAAATAATTACGCGAAGAATATCCCGTGGGAATGACTCGACACAGTGCACAGATATTAGGAACATTCTCACTAACACGTGAAGTTATTGACTAGAAACATAAACTGAACAGGCAACTACGAATTTCTGCGTTGAATACGCAATTCACACTTCATGCACAGCTCCAATATGCAAAATCAATCAATATCTTTAGTTGAAATTACTGAAGTAGGGAGAAAATGACTATTTAAAACTTCAAGCGTGAACCTGCACTTGGTGCGATATATTAGCGATATTACAACGTACTCTTTCGTAAGTTGTCTCGCTGGGCAAGCGTGTTTAGTAGTGCTCTTGAAATTCTAGCATCGAAGGGCGGCAGTTCGAATCTACCTCCAGAAAGGTTTTTTTTTCTCAATAAATGGAAACATTTCTTTAAATATAAAGTTCTGTTTTGAAGTACTTGAAAAAACAAAATCAGATGAACTGGCACATTTCAAAGCTCAGTCACATTTATTCACCCTTTCATCATTTATATACGAAGACGCTGAAATGAGGAACGTTAACATTGTTATATTGGGAACAGATTTCTGATTTGAATATCAACCTTAAACAAGTCCAAAATGAAAGTTATTCATGTTCCTGATACCTATTGCAATATACAGGTGTATATGTAGACAGAGAGAGAGAGAGAGAATGTCAGAGATAAAAACAATATATGCTTCTATTTTAATTACAACGTAGAAAGTTATTGTAATTCATAATCTGGATTCTTATAAAGCGATTTGAACGCTCGAAGCGACTTAATGTTCATAAAGCTTCTTTTTCTTGAAGCTTTTGTAATTAATGTAGCAAATAGTTTAATGCTTTGTAATATGTGCCAGAGATATAACTTCATTATGAATTCAATATGAAAATAGACTACCACACATTATCCCATATTACTACACCGACAGATTTATGTTTTATGATCAGTTAAAATAGTATTTCTGAACACTGTAGCGAAAAATGTAATTGCTATTTCATGCACTGTGAGAAAAATACAAAGAATAAACACAATAAAAGCAAAACTAGCAAAAAGATTCAATGTAAAGTGCTCTGCGTTTCTCGAATAAATCACTCGACATATCACAAGTGCATATCTCGAGCATTTCTAGTAAAACTATTGAAACGCGCTGGCTTTATAACTTGCCTGTGTAGTCTAAGTGGCGAGCACGTACGTCTCTGGTGGACGGGGTCCCGGGTTCGATTCCCGGTGTGACAACATTTGGAATTTTAAATATTCTTAGTGTGTAAGTGTTCGTTTCCCTGTCGTTCAAGGTTACTGGAAATAATTGTAAAACGTGTATAACCGAGTAGGAAATATACACAAGTCACTGACAAGGGGAAAGCAGAGTATGGTAAATGAACTTCCGCGCTACCTTTCGCGAGGTAAGAGTGCACATTTCAAGTGTCAATAGTACAGTCAGCGACTGTAATAAGTGGAGGTTGGATACATAAGAAATGATAGCTTTTTCCAGTAGCAGAATAGTTTCACTGTATGTCTGATAGTTGGACAACCAACATGACAGCAAATACATGCCCGAAAACATAACATGCCAGGATATTCCTCTATTTGGAGGAAAAAGTATTACTATCTGAGAGCATCACTTAGAGAAACAACCACGAGATAAATCTGCAGAAATTCCATTCACTTTAAGATCAAAGAGATAGGAATTAAAGCAAAGGAAACGAAAAGAATAATAGGCATCATGTAGAGACCGAAAAAGTATGGAAAGCTAAACAAAATGAGAAAAGAAGGAAAGAGGGAAAGGAAAGAGCAAAAGACATGGGAATAAATTAAATTTTAACACTTAAGGATAAACAATCTCCGTCTTTCCCCCTGCATTGTCTTGTTTTTTCTCCCTTCATAGGATAAATCTCTTTCAGTATCAAACGAGAACATCATTTATATTGTTTAATTCCTTGAAAAAAAATGCAACTCAGTCTAGGCTGAGACTCGAACACAGAATCCTGAGAACGACAGTCAGACACGGTACCCACTTATCTACATAGGCTCTATCAAGTGTGTTTATAATTCAACCATTACACGCGCTGTCATCAAACGTGTTAAATCAGTATTGACGGTGAGTTACTCCAGTTACATTTGAAGTTAGAATTTCATTTACGGCCTTTAGCCATCTACGGCAATAGGCCCCATGTTTTCATTAAAAGCATTTGTTCTGTCGATTAACATCAAGAATAAATTAATCTATTATGAATTAATCTCTTGGGTGCACCAACACACACACATACATCGTATATACGTATATAGAGATATAATCGGATTGATTAAGGATTAAATGAGTTATTTCGTAAATTTACGAAACGGGTCTAGAAGGACAGTAATGACATCTCGTAGCGTTGTTACGTAACACACGTAATATAGATAAAGCTTCAAAGCCAAAAGTTACAAGTTCTGCCGTGGCTAAGTCGGTAGAACGTCTGTTTCTTGAGTGGAGCAACGAGGGTTCAAATCTCGGCTGGTTCATTTTGATTTTTCTTTTTCTCAAAATACATTCCTATATGTTTGTATTTGTCAATAATAATTGCTTTATTGCATTTTTTGTAGATTAACTTAAATTAGTGAGGTTAAGTAAAGTCAGGAAGGTTAAGATAAATATATGACTGCTTTATACGTGTGTGCAGTCCAGAGATGGAGTGAGTCAGTGGGTCAATTACGTCAAGATTTGTAAGTGGGTCATGGGTCAACAGGATGTGACTCACTGCGACATACAACCCACCGTGACTCACTGTGACCCAACTACCCATTCTGATTCACGCTGACCCACTGATCCACTCTGACTTACGAACCCATTCTGCTCAGTGCATTGTAGACAGTTTCTTCTGAGCACTGGTGAATTTGTCTACCTTTTACTTTCAAGGCCTCCCTTTTTCTTCTTTTTTCATTTGTCTCTATTGAAGAAAGAATTTCAGGCACTCTTGCAGAACTTCAGGCAATTGACCATATTTGGAATTGTAATAATAGCAATAGGACTTACTTCTTGATTTTTCAAATACATCCTGTGAGTTTTTAGAGGAGCTAACTACTGGAGAAAAAAAATGTGAATTACCTATAATGTACGAATAATTATATAAAACATTGAATATAACTATGTGTGTGTGATCGTCATGATCAAATTGCAAAGTCAACTGAAATGACATTTGGTATATACATAGTTAGGCCCTGATCTCAATATCATTTTTAAAACTCTTTTATTGGGAGGGAGCATTTTCTATATATAGGGTTGATTTCTAAAAATAATCGAAAACGATCAACATTAGTTCAGAAACAAATTGAAAAACAATTATTGAGAAATAAAAACTACAGTTTTACGCATTTTACATCTACTGTTTTTTATTATAATAACTGCTGAAACTTGTGTTTATGTATGGAGCGTTACAGCATAAGGATATCACGTCATAAAGTTGTGAGGAAAATTTACATAAAATTTGTACTGCAAGCTTAATTAAGTGCGAATTTTAAATTTGTACGGGATGCTTAATTATATGGCCAATTTTAGACTTCTCTTTACTTTGGTCTACTTTACCTTGATTTGAGACTTTCAAATTTCATCCTATTTTCCACTGAAAATGTCTGTAAGTCAACAAAGAAATAATTATATATGATAATTAAAGTTAAATTCATCGCAATTTGGCCCATGACAAACACTTTATCATTGTATATCGTAAAGATCACATCCACCGGTATTGTAACAGAGCGTTGAACCGTAGAAATTCAAACTCCGATTAGTGATAATTTCACAGCCTTGTTTTATTACAATTGTAAACTTTATTTAGTTTTGAAGAGAGCGTGGATCATGGATCAGAGTTGATGACGATGGGTTTTGGCGGGTCGGAGTTGGTCACAATGGTTCAGAGTGGGTCATAGTGGGTGGTGGGTCGCAGTGGGTCACATGCTGTTGACCTACTTGACCCACTCCAACTCTGATTAACGCTTCGACATCTGGAGTAAATAAGTTCTGCCAGGGGACCCTTTTCCTTTCAAAATATATTTTTATATGCTCATATTTATTATTATTAAGTACTTTCTTGCATTTTTTCCTACATTATCTTAGATTAATGACCGTGGTTTAGGATAGATTATATAAAGTGAAATACGGTTATGTATGTTTACACTTTCGTTTCTTTCTTTCAAAATACACTCCTATCTATTCACGTAGTCCAAAAGTAGGCATACACCTCTTCATTGATCAAGTATAACATTCTAGTTTATGAGTTTATTTGCTTCGGCTCTTCCGAGCTTAAGATGTAAGTAAAATACATTAAGAACAAATAATAAAGAAACTAAGTCTATCTGATGGATAACAATAAGAAATTATATAAAATGCAATGAACTGATCAGTACGGCACTGTAAACTTATTTTTGGGCCACCCTGTATATTACTAATACTTTATTTCTTGCATTTATTAATAACAAGCTGAAATACACACTTTTCGCATGGGTCAGATAAAATATCTATGCAAACAAACTGAACAACGAAACGAAAAGATATCGGTCATTTTCTAATTCTTTTACATATCCCGGTAAACGCCCCCTGTGACCCCTGGTTCGAAATTTAAAAGAACGCCTCTCGCCCGCAGACGATTGGCCTGTATTTGAAAGTCAACGCCTCTGGAAGAATCACCATTCATCTCAGCGACCGTGAAAACTAAGGATTTGACACTAATATTGGTCATTTTGGAATATTTTTATATATTTCGGTACCCCACCCCCAGGGTGACACCGACCCGCATACAATGGTAGCCTATTTTCAAAGTCATCGCTAATGGAAGTGTCACCATTGTTCTCAGCGACGGCGCTAACTATAAATTCAACACAAAAAACCGGTCATTTTCTAATGTGTTTACATGTCTTGGTAAACGCTCCCTTCCCCTGAGAAACTGGTTCGAATTGAAAAAACGCTTCGTTCTGGTCTGGAGCCTGGATAAAGTATCCGTGACCAAAGTTTAGTAACTTTCGGTCAACTCGTCTGATTCCCACGCCGCACACAGACAGACACACAAACAAACTCGTATTTCATACACAACAACAGATAACACAACCCAGAGCATTTTTTCTTTTTTACATAGTACAGCGTTCTTTGTCATAGAACGTTGCTATGTTGCTTCCACTCAGTCAAACCTTCTAGTAAGTGCCTGAGGCAATTAGTCTTTTATACGTAAACACGTGCGTTTGCCTCTTCTGTCGAAGTAATGGGTCGCGTGAACTCCTAGTACAGCTATTTTGTTGATGTATTGACCTTGAAGAACCAACAAATGGATTTTCATTAAGCCACGAGTCGCTTTTGTCCGTGAAGTTGATATACAGTAGAAATAACCTATTCATTATTAACCCGATGTAAAATACTAAGATTATATTGGTTTTACCTGAACACCCACAAATTTGATGTAGCAAGAGGCCTTCCCACAACTGCTTCCAATCCGGCATAAATTTCACGGTTAACTTTTTGAATTATACCCAAGAGTATAATTGATATGTTAGTGTTAATAATATTTATGGAACTAGACAAGTTTTTAACTTCCAAACTGTACCGTGCATAAAAGTCGGAAGTCTCATAGAGTGGTTTCATCCGTGTGTGTGACAGATACCAGAGCAAAGATAGAAGTGATATCGGGAAGTGATTTTCTGCCATTGATTCTGCATCCAAAGAATAGGTCCATCTCATCCATTAACTAAATATTTAAGCCAGAAGTGGTCCAAATTAGCTATTTTTCGTGTCTCGTCTCGTCTCCTGTCTCGAAATTGCAAACACAGTTTTTGAATTTAAAGCACACACACAGCAAACGTAACGTTTTCGATGTTACTCGGATGACACATTAAAATGATAGAACATTGAAACCGTTACGTTTGCTCTGCGTTTTTTTTTTTTTTAAATAAAGTTAAGTGTGATAGCCTTGTTAGCTGCTTTTTATTAAATTATTTCTTCATGTTTAATTTTTCGGTTGTTTCTAGTAATCACTCCTTAATTTCCTACAGTAATTTGAGTCCGGCATTTATAATTGAATTTAAGTTTTGGTTCCATCGCATTTTACTGTCAATATTAAAGTTGCCTTACAACACATTTAATTTTGACTGAGGAAATGAAATTTCTTCACATATTTGTGAATTCGAACCCCTGCCCTGGATGACTTTTGTATGTGTCCTTAACCTTACTTTTTACAACGTATATCCTGCACAGTAAAAAAATAACTGTGTTGATTCAACACCATTGGCGGAGCTATGGGGGGATGGAGGGTATTGTCCCCCCCCAACTTTTAGACAAAAAATGAGTTATTCATATTAATTCCACACTCGTCTAGGAAGTATTCCACAGGTCGAGACCGACCAAAAGGTCTGTCCCCCCAGCAGACAATCCTAATTCCGCCCATGTTCAACACAATGCGGTGACCCAACGTGACTACCACTTTTTGTGTTAAATCAACACAACACACGGTGTTGATTTCGGTAGTGGGAGAAAAAAATTAGCTGCAGGGAGATTTGAACATGGATTAGCCAGTTAGAAGTCGAGCGTCTTACCTAATTGGCTAACTCATCAGACAGAAAAAAACACTTAAAACAGTATAGAGATAAGAAAATGTTGCTGAACACTGAACACAAAGTTACTCTCACGACATATACCATGATTTAATTACTTTTTCAATGGTCAACTAAGAAGCACATTTCCCTATTCCTTTCAGTACCCTTTCTGTAGTTTTATTTTTTTAAGCCACTACACGATCTGGCGACGCGACGGCCAAAACATTTTCTTTCATCGCGCTTTTGTTATTATCTCTGGATCCAATCATACCATCGCTATTACTAGCGTCAAGTCATAATAGTAAATACGGTCGTAATTGGAATACCCATCAAGTTCCATTTTTTTTTTTTTTACACTTTTACTGCCAAAAACATTCTTATATGATGTTACACAGTTGTGCCTCGAAGTCCTAAGCCGGACCCAAATTATGGGGCGAGACGCCCGCGCTTTTCATATTGTGTGTGTAGTAAGGAAAAGAGAGATAGAGATAGGGAGAACGGAGTCAGTCGAGGGTCAGATTGAATTAGTGACCTGATGCCTCATTGACACCAAACCACACGCATGTATTAGTGGTAGGACCCTAGCTATGATTTACTCAGATCACAGAGCTGGGTCCTAGATGCAATATTTAGGGAATACCACGAAAGCAATAAATACATGAAATCTATTATGTAGTTAGAGTTAGGTGTAAAATAAAAACTGTAAAAACAAATGTAAAATAGGAATTTCAATCCCGGCGTGATAGAGAAAAAATCATAGAAAACACTAGAAGTCTTAACCACTATTGAGCATGCGCGTGAAGAAGTCTCTCCCAAGCTCGATGAGGCTCGTGACGTAGCGTTCGAGCTACGTCAGAAACTGGCAGAAATGCGTGGGACGTAACGCCTATATAAACGAGGCTTGTTCGCCACTCCGGTTGATTCTATAGTGGAACGTCGACTAGTGTGTGTGCTCCTTAACTACGGCCGCTCGATTTAACACCAGGTATGTGATTATTTTTCTAAGTTCCCCCTCTAACTTGGGAAGAGCACTTAGAGATTTGTAGTCGCACTTTGAAAATGTTTAGTGACGAAAATGAAGTTCTTATAGCTCGAGAGCAAATTCCCTATTCGAGAACTAACACTTTTTCCTTTGGGCCAATGCAAGTTGCGGTGTACGAAGTTCACACTTTACTATTTTCAATAACTCGCGGTTTAACATAAAAACCTTCTAGCACCCATTGAGTATTATAGGGGTTGTGCTCCCACTTAAGTGATGTAGTAAAACTTTCAAGTTGTAAATCCAAGTAACCGATTTTGTTAAATTCATCTGTATTCTTATTTTTATTTTTTTTAATAAAACGAAAAGTGGAATGATCTCTTTGATTTAGTCAAGCTAACCTTCCAACCTAGATTCAGCTCACAGTCTTCATGTGTTACCTGGGTTTCGATTTTTCCAGTACCAAGCTCTACCACTAATAGTGCACTTTCTCATCATCTTCGAACCAGTAAGCTAAAGACGTTTTTCGAGACCGAGGCTAAAAGGGAGTTGGACTCCGAACCAACTTTGTAATACTGGGTGGAGAGTGAAGAAGTGATCTCAATTACGATTTCACAAAAGAAAGTGTACACCATTGCTACGCCAATCTCAGAACAAACAAAACATCATATATAACATTTTATGGTGTTCGGTGTTCGCCGGGTAACCAACTGTGTGTTCTTGAATCTCTAAACAAATCTCTGGTGCTCATTCACTTTATAGGGGAATCAACTATCTCAGTTGCCTTAAAACGCGATTGTTGCAAATCGGGAGTGATTTTTTTTTTACCGAAGAATTTTCAATAGATAAAAGTGAAAAGTGTACGCGAAAGTTTTTCTTTTGACTAGCCAAGTGGTGTATCGATACTATGTAAAGTCAGTAAAGTTCAGTGGCGTACTTAGCCTAGGCGGTGTTCAGCCTATGACTCTGATATACAAATATATTTTTTTCTGTTCTAAATAGTGCGTTTCACAAGTAGTGAAGTGGCGATGAATTTTTTTTTTATTCTCAACTTCTCTCGCTTTAAGTTGTTATAAGTCAGCGGAATAGTTGCTAGGTTCCGCAGAGCAAGACTCAGTTCACTTCACGACGTTTTTCTTGTGTAGTAATGGAAATGAAAAACCGGGACGCGAGTGTTAATACAGAATTCAGCTCTTGTCTCATGTACTTGCAAAACCCTAAGTCTGCTTATGCTTCTGCTCGCTTTGGTAGGGTCACAGTCAGTTTTATCTCTGGTCAACAGAACCTCCCGTTTTACGGGATGAAAGTTCGACTAGTTTGTCCGGCGATAAGTGGCTAATACCCTTACCACTTATTTGGGGAGGATCACAGGCAGTTTTATCTCTAGACAGCAGAACCGCCCGTTTTACGGGATGAAAGTTCGACTAGTCTGTCCGGCGATAAGTGTCTAAAATCCTTTCCCATGCAACGCTTGGGGGTCACAGGTATCTTATTCTTTTGGTCCAGCAGGGCCCCTCTGTAATAGGGGTGCATGCCCGACGGCTGCCTGGGAATAACTGCCTAAAACTCACCATTATGCAAATGCAATACCTAAAATCAAATGCAGGTACATGAACCAATGGTTGGATGATCGAAATCCCCCTTGTGAATTTAAAAACAAAATAGTATTAAAAAAAATAATTTGAAATTGAAGTTTAAAAAAAAAGAAAAAGAAGACAAGTTAAAGAATAGAAGTAAAAAGTAAAACTCCTCATAAGTGAACAAATAGGCATTATCTGTTATAAACAGCTGTCTAGTCACTTTCCGTTTCCCGTTCTAAAAAGTAAAGCAAAATTTATAAAGAAAGGGAAGTTGAGTATTTCAAGTTCAAAGGAAGTTAAATGAAGATATTGAAATAATAATAAGTCGCAAAATACGTAAGAAATTTTGACGTAGTATTTCCGAAGGAAGTAGCTATCAGTGATTAAATTCTTACTATATCAGAGGAAATAGGTTGATTACCCACTGCCCTGGTTTAAGAGGCCACTGACTTGTGAAAAACAGTTTCATTTATCAAAAATGAGTTTCGCGCAGAAAATAAAAGAAAAGCTCTTAGATTTAGGGCAATCTCATTGTCCTAAGACGCCCACGGGCAAGCACCGTTATATTTTAGATCGGTGGAATAATTATTATTGTATTGAGTGCAATAAAATAAAAGTCCACGGGCATTCTCCTCCTGAGTTTGGTCGTTGGAAAAAGAATCCATTACCGAGATACTTGGATACGTGGAGTCAGCCAAGATATCGTGAACCAACGACCGCGAGCCCACAAACCCCAGACGCACCAGCGAGTGGCTGCGATCTAACGCCGCTGGCCGCGTCTAGCCCGATCCCGACTAGAAATGATACAGAAATACAAAGTGCTGGTTCAAGTGAAAAACCAACGCCAGCTCCTAGGACGATCTATGTAAATTCAGATACGGACGAGACCCCACCGGGGGTAGATCCGAAAACTCTAGTGAATGAAGTAAATTTAAAAGATGAACTAGAGATAGCCGAACTAATAACTGCAGGTCAGGAATGGCCTCAGGCAACAATTGAGATAGAAACAACAGCAGGTGTAATACCTGATGTCCCCTCGAACCAAAGTCCCTTAGATAATAATAAGTTAGCTGATAAGGAAAATAGATTAAGTAATTTGGTGTTAAGTGTAGAAAATAAAGACATTGGTGTATCAAAAGGACCAGATAGCCCGGTAGCGCTATATTTTCCTATTAAATACGAACTGTCGGATTCTAGAACGCCGTTAGAAATGCAAAGACCGACCTTTCAATCTTTTTATGCTGGTAGTAGTGATGAAACTGTTTATGCTGAAATCGGTCCTAGAACTATGTATGCTAACTTAGATACTGAATCACGAAGTTCGATGAATAAAGAGCCAATTTACGAAAATATTGGTCTCGAACCCAAGGCTTTCACGAATAAAGAGCCAATTTATGCAAATATAGGAACCGAACCAAGGGAAACGAAAATTGAGAACCCTGACGAAAATAATGAAAATGAATCGCGCTCTTTGTCACAATCTAACGATAAAGCGTTACTAGACCAGATTAAGCATTCATTACAAACAGAACTGTCCCCAGCAGTAGGAAACTTAATTCGACCCTTAACTAGACAACTTAGGAACAAGAAAGTACAGGTCACAGTTGTTCGTCGCCAAGGTGTCGAAGAAGAGAAATTAGGTATTTTATTTCAAGCGGACCCCTCAGCCCCCTTTGAAGATTTATTACCTGAGGAAAATGTAGTTGGAAATTTTGATATGGAAATACAGACCGACGTGTTTCAAAAGAAAGATGTTAGCGTTCAAACTGAATATAAGTTCCCTAAAATGATCCGGATTGATACAGACCGTGAACTTAAGGTCCTTCGGACAACCGCTACTCAAACCAATCCTGTCATGTTTGAAGATAGCCTTACCCTCCAAGAGAAACTGCAATATTTGGACAGTATAGATAACATACTCAGTGTAGTTAGTAAAGTTAGGTGGTCAAACGGAGATATTAGTAGTGCAGATTCAGATGGGGGTGAGTCGTTGAAAGACGATTGGTTAGGTTACGAACTACAGAAATTACAAAACGAAGAAATAGCGAAATTACAAAACGACAAACCGGAGTCTCCTCCTGCGTCATCCCTGGAGGATGAGTCAAAACCTTCGTGGAACTCCGACGGAGAACTCCGATATGACCACTGGGATCCTCCCACGGTTTCTACTCCCCAAGCAGCGAACCAAGACCCTCCCACAGAGTACGCTGACCAGAGAAATGACCTCGTCGCCCCTGCTCCAATTGAGAGTAGGTTAGGCGAAGAGAAGAAAAGTGATGATGCTTTTCCCTCAGTTTGCTCTGACCACCAGAAGCAAATTGAAGAGGAAGAAAAAGAAAACAACGATTCCTGGTCTGAAAGTAGAATAAACGAAAACGTTGGTAAAATCTTTGATTACGCGGAATTTGGTGCTTCAGTAATTTGTTTAGATGAAGTAGAAAATAGAGACGATCCCTCAACCTCTCCAACCCAAAGTGAATCTAACAAACAAACTGATAGTGTTAAGAATATTGGTTTACAACCTTCAGCTAGTGCTAGTTCTAAAATTAGTTCCTATAATGAAACTGGTGAATCACCTGCGACTAAAGAAATGAAAAAGTACCAACAAGAGGAAAAGTTAGATCCCTTACAGATAGTGTTTGTTTCGCCACCTAGTAGCGTAATTACACCCACGACCCCAGTGGAGAAATTAGAGTTTAGCGAAGGGGAAAGAACAGAAAAATCAGTGCTTAGCGAACATGATAGATCTTATACATCAGAATATAGTTCAGAACAAACCTCCGAGTTAGAAAATAGAAGCGTAACTGATACCGACTATAGGTCCGTCTCTGAAAATTTCAACACCTCGGTTTCTTTAGACAGGTCCTTAGATCTGAAAGATGAGCCCGTTTCACATTCATCAAGTGAAGATAAGACCTCTGATAAGCAAAAATCAAATTTTTCGTCCTTTTTAAAAGTAGATCCTGAGGATAAGCCTCACATGAATTTAAAACCTGAGCAAGAAATTAAAACTAGTCCGGTAACCGAGCCATCAATACCATATAGTTTTGAGAAACCTAAATTTACGGATACAGTAGTAACAGGCAAAGTTAGCAATCCTTCCCCCGAGGGTGACAATCAAAATTCTACTATTAGTGCTAAACCACAAGCATTGAAGATCTATCCAAATGTTGAAATTCCCTCCTTCTCTGGTAATAGACATGAGTGTGTGGAACTTTTCCTGCAAGAATATGAATTAGTGGCTAGCATATACGAATGGTCAACCCTAGAGATAGTAAATTACCTTCCTTACTGTCTGAAAGGGGAAGCTTTCTCCTTCTATTTAGTAGACCTAGCGAACACCTTACCTTTAAACTATAACGAAATGAAGAAAAAACTTAAAAAGGCTTTCCCTAGTATTGAGTATACTGCAAGATTAGAATATGACGTAGATACAAGAAAACAACAACCCCATGAAAGTACTTTAGCGTTCATTTATAAGTTAATAAAGGATTTGAAATTCTTACGAGGTTGGGTTAATGAAAGTGAATTGATGAGTAAACTTAGAATGAGTTTGTTGCCAGACATCCTAAATAAGCTGATGCTTGAAGTGGATGATTGCGATAGTCTCGAACAGTGCCTACAATATCTTAGAAAATTTCACACGGCACAAAGATTAGTTAGTCAGAGAATTAGCCATGACGTATTATGGGAAAATGACCGCCTGGACTGGTCAAGCATTAAAGAACAACACCAACCGGGATTTGTACAGGTTAGTTCTTGTTACACAGACGAAGTAGTAGCAGAACCGGGTTACAAAACGTATAGGAACAATCACCAAAATACCTATGGCCTTGGCCATGGGCAGGCGCAGCTTTGTACAGTCAAGATAAAAATAGGAGACCGCTGGGCGCAAGCTCTTATCGATTCTGGCTCTGAAATTTCGATAGCTTCGAAAACCCTTTTACCTCCAAAATTTCCACTAACGGAAAGACTGAAGGGTTATGTTAAGCTTCGTGGTGTAGGGGCTCAGCCCACAGATTACATTCCTGTGGTGAGAATAGCTTGTTGTTTCAAGGATCACTTGAAAACAACCAAACAAAGATTTCTAGACGTAGCTATAGTTGACCCACAGTTTTGCGCCTATGACGTTATTTTAGGGATAGATTTCCTGCACAAATATGTCACAACCATTCATTCCAAATACATGGAACTAGCAGATAAAGACGGGAATCATGTCGAAGATCTATGGTTTACGTTCCCAAAAGGTACATATGGGAATCGTCACAGTGTGATTCATACCCTAGATTTAAAGCATGTTAAACGATACCCACCATCAGTAGGAAAAAGATCGTATAATGAGTTCCAATCAAGACGGAACGATAATGCTAGACAAACGGCTTTCTCTATCCCCCCTCCTACAAACAAACCAATTTATAGGAAACGGAACCTCCCACTTAGGAGTAAGGGTCCGTCTCCAAAGTTGGTTACCGGAAGTCCCATAAATCCCGTCGATAGTGTAGCTGATAAGAGACAAAAACTTCATACTGAAGAAATTACGTCCCGCGTATTCGTGTGTTCCAGGGAAACTACAAAATTCCCCTCGGAGCCTACGAATAAAACGAATAGAATAGTCAATAGACGTAGGAAAGCAAAACGTAAACGAATTAAGAAAAGCAAGGTGTCTTCCAGTGCTCCTGAGCTGGAACTTACCAATTCGCCTGACTTAGAGACAGAGGAAAAGAACCTATCCAACTTTGACCCTCAACCAGGCCCTAGTGGAATTTTGGCAGTTAGTTCCACAGATAGTTCGGATACAGAGATTATACCGAGAAAGAAAGAGAATGCGTCTTATGCGACAAGATATAACACAAAGAACCAACACTCTGTAAAGCCACCCCTGGCCTCCCAGGCGCCTCATGAGCCTGTAGAGGAAAAATCAAACAGTGGACAGTTAGAAACATTAGAAAAACAATTCCTAACGCAAGGAAGTGTAAATGATCCCGCAACCCTCCCTGATCTAGAGAGTTCTGCTCAGGATCATAGTAAGAAAGAGGTGGTGACCGACCCCTTGAAATTTAGCGACGAACTTTTTGATATCTATCCGAACACTACCTATAAAGTACACCTTCCAACAAATGTCCGCGTGCCGTCCAAAGCTTCTTATGACATAGAAATTACCGCGCCAACCGGGAACGTGCATATTTGGGAATTCTTACCGTCTAAAGGAATTCGATATTGGCACTCCTGTTTGATCCCAAGAGGTCCAGTTTTTACTGACAATGGAAGTATTACTCTGACCATTTTTAATAGTTCAGATCGAGCCAGATCTTTGTCTAAAAATCTTTATTTAGGGAAACTTGTTCCCCAGGGCGAGTCCTTAAATGACAAAACGGATAATAAGGTACAGGCCGTTAATCAGATCATACAACTTACTAACAAAGATGAAACAGAGGACGTGGAAGTCCCTGAACAACCCCAGAAAGTCCCCCAAACAAAGGAAGAATTAGCCCAAGCATTAAATATTGGCCCAAACTTAAACCCCGAAGGAAGAAATCAATTGCTGGACTTATTGATGGAATTTAGGGACGTTGTAGCCTGGGACAAGTCTCGTCTGACTGCGGCTACCGATAAATTTATGTGTCCCCTAGAGGTCATTACAGATATACCTGTTTCTCACCCCCCATATAGAGAGACACCAAAACAGAGAGAGATAGTCGCGGCAGAGATCCAGAGAATGCTAGATAGCAATATTATCCGAGAAAGTCAAAGTCCATATTCTGCACCAATTGTGATAGTAGCTAAAAAAAGATGGCTCCCCGCGCATATGTACAGATTTCAGGGCTCTAAATAGGATATTAAGGCCCAATTATACGCCAG
Source organism: Thermobia domestica (assembly GCF_964235325.1). Taxonomy (NCBI): domain Eukaryota; kingdom Metazoa; phylum Arthropoda; class Insecta; order Zygentoma; family Lepismatidae; genus Thermobia; species Thermobia domestica. Next base: position 11,805 of record NW_027657060.1, on the reverse strand, counting down.
TGCCGCGTATAGATGATATATTAGCATTTCTGAATGGTACCAAATACATAAATACGCTCGATATGCAAAATGGGTACAACCAATTATTAATCCGTCCGTGTGATATAGAGAAGACTGCATTCATCTGCAGCCGTGGAAAATTCGAATTTTTGAGACTACCATTCGGCCTAAGCACGGCCCCGGCCCTTTTTCAAAATATGATGAATGTTATATTTGGTGACATCATGTGGAAGTATGTAATTTGTTATTTAGACGATTTGGTTTGTCCTAGTCCTTTCCCAGAGTTAATAGAAAGAACGAGAATTATTTTATCTCGACTCCGGGAGGCCAACTTAAAACTCAACCCTAAGAAGTGTTACTTTGGGTACGAAGAAGCATCGGTGCTTGGTCACATCGTCGGTAGAAGAGGAATTTGTGTAGATCCCGCAAAAACGGAAGCTATAGCCAAGGTACCATACCCTACAACAGTTAAAGACATACGTAGTTTTATTGGACTTTGTTCCTTCTACAGAGCTTTTGTTCAAGGGTTTTCTACTATTGCAAAACCACTCATTTCGTTGACTAAAAAGAACGCCAAATTCGAATTTGGAGAAACTGAAAAACAAGCATGGGATACTTTGAAATCTTGTCTTACATCTGCTCCGGTCCTTGCCCACTTTGACCCGAATCAGGACGCCATAGTCTATTCGGATGCCTGTCGAGACGGAATAGGTGGATATGTTGCACAAATTAAAGAAGATAACAAAGAACACCCAATAGCTTATTTTTCGAAATAATTGGCTCCAGCGGAGCTCAACTACTCCACGGTCGAGCTCGAAGCGCTAGGAGTTACTAAGACAATTTTGCATTTCCACTTTCTATTGGCAGACCGTCCCTTTATTGTGCGGACCGATGCTCACGGTATATGTTACCTCAGAAATAATAAAATGCTAAATTCTCGTTTCATGCGTTGGGCAATTCGTTTGCAGCCCTATCAATTTACGATTCAACACGTCAAAGGCCGCAATAACGTGACCGCCGATTTTTTGTCCAGATGTCCGCTAAAGGATGAGTTACCCTCTAAATTTGGTCAAGAAGAAGATTGTGCAGAAGTGTGCAACTTAGTGTTATGTCCCAAAATAGATATCAAAACAATGCAAACAGAGGACGATAAAATTAGAGAACTAATACAACAGAAGAAAGATAACCCCACTGATCGTGCTCTAAAACCCTATGTTGTAGTTGACGGTGTGTTATATCGAGTCATGAACAAAGATAAGAAACTAGTGATACCAGAAAAGGCTATTCCCGACATATTACAAGAGGCCCATTCGTCTCCGCTATGTGGAGGCCATACGGGATTTTCTCGCACTTACTCTAAAGTAAACGAACGTTACTATTTTCCGAACATGGGGAAAATAGTTAAGGAATACGTCCGCTCTTGTGACGAATGTCAGAGGGTGAACATCCCTCGAGAAAAGAAACAAGGTTTTCTTCATCCTTTACCTGTAAAAGAGGAATTATTTTCCCGCTGGAGTTTGGATATTTTTGGCCCGCTACATAGTAGCGCAGGCTACAGCTATATCCTGGTTATGATAGAATATCTCAGCCATTTCGCAATATTAGTACCGCTACGAAATATTAAAGCCCCGACAGTGGCTAGAGCCATGTTGGACGAGTTAATCACGCGTTTTGGCCCCCCAAAAGAGATCTTGACGGATAGAGGAACAAATTTTCTCTCGGCGATAATGGCCGAACTAAATGACTTATTTGACATTAAACATGTTCGAACTGCAGCATTTAAACCGTCAACAAACGGACTGTGTGAGCAATTCAACTCTGTCATTGCAAGTTTCTTAACTAAGTACACGGCTAAACAGCCTACTAAGTGGGCGGAATATGTCCGCTTGTGTGCATATGCTTATAATATATCAACATCCCCTATTAGGAAATACTCCCCATATGAGATTGTCTTTGGTCAAAAGGCAAGATTTCCCACTCAGTTGGACACACAGTATCAATTCACGAAAATACAGGAACATCAGAAACAACTAAAGTTAATCCGTAAACTAGCCCAGAAGGCTATGACACATGCACAGCAGCAGACTAAATTACGCGTTGATCGCACTAGGCAACCTATTAAATTAAAGGTTGGTGACTTAGTATTGTGTAGAGATTATTTACCTAAGAAGGATATTTCTCCAAAGTTGACACCCAAGTATATAGGACCGTATTACCTAAGTAGAGATGCAAGGGCTCGGAAAAAAACCGGCTTTTTTGGAAAAAAACTCGGTTTTTTCTGCTTTGCTTTTTTGCTTGGGAAATTTTGGGCTTTTTTCAAAATTCTGCTTTAAATCGATAAAGCAGACTTTGTTTAGCTTCTCTATAACACAGAAAGTCATTTAATTAGTGGTTGATGCCGATAATAATATAAAACCTCGAAAGTAAACCATGAATTTCGAAAATATATTTTAAACAATTTTACTTCAACATTTTTACATTATGAATTCCAAAGGATTAACCAATGTATATAATAAACACATTTTAACCTCCTATATACAAAAGTAAGCAGAGTTGGCAAGAACCATGGTTGTTTCTGAAAATCCCAAAAACCCGTTTTGGGGGGGCAGTTTAAACCAGGCTTTTTTGGGGTTTAAACCAGGTTTTTTGATTTAGATATTTTGCTTTATGTATTTGTATTACATATTCACAGAAATAAGTTTGTTTCGCCTTGGTGTTATTATTCAACAACGGGGTTATGCTGGAAGAGGTCTCATAAGCTTAAAGAAGTCCGGTCAGTAAATTTCTTAAATTGAGAAACTCCCGCCCTAGCCATCGGGAAAATCCCGTCATTCTTTTAAATGTAAAACAATAACGGGAAAATCCTGTAAAATTTAATTTGCATGTAAAATTTAAAGGTCAACGTATTATAATCAGTACGCTAAAACTGAGTGACACACAATCATAGTCAACGTCTTGCGAATAAAATCAGAAAAATAAACACACTGCTGAACAAGACTGCACTTATTTAATATAAAAACACATTTACACCTGACGTTTCGATCTTCTATCCAAGATCCTCATCAGACGTGAGTGTAGTCTGATGAGGATCTTGGATAGAAGATCGAAACGTCACGTGTAAATGTGTTTTTATATTAAATAAGTGCAGTCTTGTTCAGCAGTGTGTTTATTTTTCTAAAACTGAGGTATTAAATTACAAATTTAGTATGTAGGTATCATTGAAAGTCCAATCCAAGCTAATGTTGGAAGCTAAGTAGGCAATCGATAAATTTTACCAATTTTAATCAATATATTTAAGCAACCTTCGCTTCTTTATAAAACAACAGGCATGCAGAAATATATAATTTGGTTTCGTTTTGTATGTTTAGGCTTAACATCCTTACGTAATACCGAGGTTATCAAGGAGAAGACTTTCGCTTAAAGTGACATCCGAAAGTACTTGGTTTACACATGAACGAAGGGTTGTGGTTCGACCGAGAATTGAACATGGGACACCTTGATTAAAAGGTGAAAAGGAAATAAGACTAATGCAGATGGTTTGACATGTGAAACGTCACTATGAAGTTCACACGATTCGCATTTTTGTTCTTTTAATTTTTTTAGTTTAAACCAGTTATTTTTTAAAAAAAACAGCTGGTGTAAACGAGCCAACCCTAAGAGTAAAAACTTCTTTCAAAAAATACACAAATAACTAGCAAAATTGTATGTAGTATTTTTACTTCAAAATATTCCATACCCTCTTTTTGAAACAAAATAAAATTAAAATAAAACATAAGAGAAATACTTAGATTTGTATGATACAATTAAAGGCTGCACATGGTTCTGTATATTCTTGAAATTCTACAGTCAAGTTTTTTATAACCACCATCAAGGGCGCCCATCAGGGGGGTTAAGGGGGCGCTTGCCCCCCCTAGAGGAAAATGTACTTCAGAATATTGAAAATCCAATAGGATTTTTACATTAGTTACAGCAAAATTTGAAACTATTTTTGAAACGTCGCTTATACTTCCCCTCCTTGGAAACCACAACATGGGCGCTCTTGACCACCATCACGGTTTACCCAGTCCTCAATTTTTCTGAATTTTTAACAAGAGGGATTCAACATATCATTACGGAACAAAAAAAAAAAAAAGACTACGGAATATATTTAAGTTAAGCTAAATACAACTGCACAACAAACGTGACTGAGTGGTTGGCTTTTGCGCTTCTATCGGGAAGTCCGGGATTCAACCCAGCATTCGACCATTCTGACAAAGCCTTCCTTCATTCCATCTGAGAATGTAGAAATAGTGCGTGTACTGGCCGACTAGGAGTGTAGGAGTTGGCCGACTTCCTTTCTTATTGTTTTTAAATCGTTATTATTACTAATTACCAGCAGTGACGTTTTGCGAAGGTTAGAGGATCGGTCTTTCGGACTGAAGCCTGTTCTCCAAAGTTGTGGAATGTCTAAAACGAACGAAATATCTATTAGTTATGCCTTTACTCATAAACTTTAAGCTCCCGTCAAATAAAAATTACGAATATTTAGAAAAACTAAACATTAGTAGTAAGAAAACCCCTCCCAAAACACTTTTTTAAATTCGCCACTGATTCTCAGTATAAAATGATCTTCAAGGTTGTATCCGGAAGATTATTGCTAAACATATAAACGAAACAAAATATTAGTTATGCCTGTACTCATAAACTTCAAGCACCTCCCAAATAAAATTAGGACTTTTTAGAAAACGAAACAATCAGAGAAACCCCTCCCAAGCACTTTTCTAAATCCGCTATTGATTATTTGTATAAATTGGTATTCAAGGTTGTATCTGGAAAATTATTGCTAAATCATTGCACAACTACAGTATAACAGAAATGTGGAAATACGGTTTGACGGACATATTGAAAAACGTATGCTTTGACGGATATATAGAAAAACGTAAGTTTAACTTTCGTGCTAGAAGCTGGAGTACTAAGCTCTTAGAAATGAAACACGGATGACAAACTAAAATGATCTAGAGAAGGAAAAAAATGTCGATAACACAAAAGTTAAAATAAAGTTAAATAACCTGAAAAATTGCCCTCAAATACTACATTCTTCATGTTAGCTTTAATTCGTAAAATATGTGCTCCATCCATCTTGATGGTGAATTACAGAGCTAAATATGGCATTCAGATCGTGGAAATCTTATCTAACTATAGAATATACTATAAGAAAGCTATTTGGATAGAAAAATCATGAAAATGAAAAAAGCCAAAATTTCCAAAATTCTCGGTTTTTTTCCAAAAAAGCCGGCTTTTTATGTGAAAAAAACCATCGATTCAAAAAAGCCGGCTTTTTTGCATCTCTATACCTAAGGAGTATTTCTCCCACAAATGCTTGTAAAATCGAATTAGTAGCAAACCCTAACCACACTCAGATTGTAACTATTGAAAGGTTAAAGAAATATTTCCCCGAGACAATTCACGCGAGCCGGAAGATTCTAGCGATAGTGAGGACGATGAATGTTAAACGTGACGTACACGTTGATCATGAGGCCTCGCCGCCTCAATTTAGACGAACTTATAAAAAAAAAAAGAGAGAAAACCAAATATTGGCGGATGTTAACTAGTGAGTGTGTCGAATGTCTCATATATTGTATAGAACTCACTCAAAAGTGGAGTACCTGTAGTTATGCAAGACCTCTGGCATACCGGAACATTTGCATACAAGGCTATAAATAGAGCTTGAAAGGAATACATTGTGAAATTGAAAACAAACAAAAAGTTATAATATACTCTTCATCACTCAGAAACAAAAAAAAAGTTACTTCCTGGAATCCATTCTCCTCTCCCCTCGATGCTGTAAAAGGCATTAGTGGGCCATGAGTAATAGGCAATCATCTTAGTCAGCGGCGCTAAAATTGATCTGAGGAGCAAATAAGTCGTTTTAGAATCAGGGAAAAGTTAGACGCGTCACCGAAAAAAAAAAGTTATGTCGAGTTGATACCGAAATGAATGTTTTGCCAACATATTGGGATAAGTATATTTTTTTTGCTATTGTGTGAATGTGGCCGGCCACGAATGTGTTACCCTTCTTCTTTTCCTATAGAACTCCCAATATGCTGTCAAACGTAAAGAACCTATAAGGAAAATAAAGGTTGACATAGCTGAAAAGTAAAAATATTATTAGTAGCTACTAACATTAATACGTACAGATGTCACTTTTTCTTGTATACTTCACTCCGACTTTAAGTATACTTCGTTGCAGCTGCAGGTTCCTCATTCACAGTATAGGATTCCATCCGTTGCCGCCGCCTGATTATTTCATTTCTCTCTTACGAGAAATCCGCCGCTCTCCCTCTTCGTGTCTAGCAAAGCATTAACCTAGAAAATAAAGCAAAGTCAATCTTACCTGCTCTGGGTTGTTCCGCTACAAACTTATGCCTACTTAAGATACACGCATGCTTACGGGTCGTTTTTCCTGTGACCCAGGATATCTGCCTGTTTTTTTTTGTTAAAAAAAAAGAAAAGGGAAGCTGGATTCCCCCCACCAGACATTTACATAGGTTACTCCACACAATGCCTACCCCATTTGTTTTTCCTTGAGCAATTATTATTTTTATTTTATTTTTTTTTCTCGTAGTTCGGGCGGGAAGCATATTGGTTAAAGTTTAAAAAAAATAAAATAAAATAAAATAAAATAAAATAAAAGATACTAAAATACAATAAAGTAGAAAGCGAAATATGTCGCTGACATGTTGTTCTCTGCTGCTGCTATTCATAGATAAGAGTGAAATTTTTCTGCGACCCCTTCTGGGTGAACACAAGTGACCCTTTTGCTGTTGTAAAGATGGCCAATCTATTGGCAAACTACGGCAATGTACTAGCATACTGCGCATATTGTACATAATGCATTTACAATTATATATGTATCGGCTATTCATTTTTTTTAAGAATGTAAATAGCTACTTGTGTACTATACTTTGCTACATTTAGTCAGTAAGATTACATTACCTTTAAGTTATGTTCAGTTCAAGTTAAATTATGATTAAGTATTAACAGTGATGCTCATTCTAGAATAATGTTTTCAGTATAATAACATTAATGATGTTTATCAAATACTAGATAGTATCATATCGTATCATTATTTCATTGTGGCTAGATAAACTTAGGTTAGGTTAAGGCTACCATATGTATTTCGTAAGAATATTGGGAGTAGATCGAGCCCCCCCATTTTTTTTTTGTTCTCCCATCATTGGGTAATGGGCTCGAACCCGCTTATTGTAACTAACTTGATTATATTACTATCGACATGTTAAGTAAAGTAAAACAAATGACAAAATATAACATCGTGGTGCGCTATAGTGCCCTCCCAGATGTTGTCCTACCACTACACCACTATACTCGTGTTTCTCAATCATCCCTGTGTAACTGCCTTCATTCAAGTTAAAATCTTGGCTTGAATTGAATTAAAAGGCACACCACGCTGATAGTACCATGCAGAGTGGTGTTAAATCGCGTTATCATTGGTACATTAAAATAATAATAATAATAACAATAATAATAATAATAATAATAATAACAATAATAATAATAATAAAAATAATAAAACATTGGAAGCGAATCAGTACGTGTACATCATTTCGTAATTAGGTTCGATACTCGAATAATAGAGATTTCCATAAATTAAAGGACACATATTAAGGATACACGAGCTCTGTCAACTTGTTTTAAATAAATTTGGTGTAAACTAACTTAATACTATTCAGAATAAAACTTATGATTATGCCCGCCAAAAGGTTTAAACCTACAATTCAGGAGACTTTCAAAATTCGGTGGCCCCCTCACTAAGCGGCCCTGTTTAATAGGTGGAAAACACTGCTTCACAACAGCGCATGGCGCACACAAACTTTAGGATATAAATATATGAACGTGACAGTATTTAAAATTTTAAGTGAAATAAAATGTCAAAATAAACAAACAAAAGGGTAATTTTTAAAAATTAAAAGTTAATCGAATAGCATTTTGTTTTGATGCAAATATTTATAATGTTCACAGATACTTTCTCAACACTCGTCTTTCATTCTGCCTTAAAACTAACAGCACATCACCTCTTATCGGGTGACGGAAGTGAGTCCAGCTGTTAACAAGGACTCAGGATGTTGTTGCGTGTAGCTTCTATACACACCAACATTTATAACGGGAAAATAGATAAATAAGAAAATAGGGAAATGACGTCACAACGAAATGAATAATAATATTAAGGTTGCCTCATAAATCATCACGATTGGGATAAACCTTAGTCTCAGATAAACAATTGATTCTTAGCGATCCCTGGTTCGAGCCCCTAATGGATCATTTCTTTTATCCTATATCTAAATTATCGCTCCTCACGAGCGCAAGTTTATATTCGAATTGGTTATGTGGAAGTAAGTGGAATCAAATACTTCCAATAAAAAGTTAGTTTACCACATATCATCACTACCTACACTAGAGGTCCCGAGTTCGAGACCCGGAATCGTCCTGTCAAATTTAATATCGTTGTAAACATGGTCTCAATTACCGAAGATTATTGGCCGTTACGCAATTGTAGCTGACGTTGAAAGAAAACAGATAAGTCGGAGATCGAGTCCCGACTCACGCACTTTTTGTAAGAGTGACACACACTAAACAACGTTTTTGTTTTTCCTTAGGGAAACACTTACTATATTCACAGGTAATGCAAACCGCACTTCGTATAATCACTGTTACAATGTAACTTAGGTCACTCTCTTTCATTATGATTCAGTAGTAATAAAAATCGGTATGGGATGCTCCGATTGGTAGCTTGACGTGAAGAAATTGAAATGCATGCTTCAAAAATAACACACTAACAAGCCAAGGAGATAGTACTTACAAGAAAACTCCCCTTATTGTCTCTGGAGACGTAAATCTTCCCTTCTCCTTCTTTTGCGTCCTCCGAGCAATAGATGGTACGTATCCTCCAACAAGCTGAAAAATATGAACCACAAAGTTAAGTTCTTATTTAAACTCGTTGGTTATCATACTTAATAATTAACACAGTGCAATAATTAGCATCATACTTAATAGTTAGAAATTAAACAAAGGAAACTACTAGGTAAATCTAGTCACGCCCTAACTGCCAAGTTCGTTAATTGTCGGCTCATAAGAAGCCGGGACACTACACTCAACTTCAGGTCCCCGCGTCCAATCTATAATGCTATGTGTGGGTGTGAGAATTTTTTGTTTCAGGTTTTTCCTTTCAGAAGCCTAAAAGCAGAACCTGCCCAGGTAAAAGCAGTAACAGGACCTACGCCTCGGAAATAACTGAGTATTCATTTTCCTTTTTATATTTTTGTTAAAAGATAGTTATTTTTAATCACTTGATTGTCAATTCACTTTGACAAGGGAATTTGACATTTTTCTTTATTATTCTTACTAAGCTACCTACAAAGGGTTGCAAATATAATGAACAAATCACAATGTGCACAAGATAAGACTCCCTCCTCTGAGGGCCTCAATTGTCAATAATTAACGTTATAGAGCTCAAAACCCTACAATATTATTTCAAGACATCTGTAACAATTGAGACAACACATTATCAAAGATTTAGCGAGACACTACAATTGTAAAAAAAAAATAAAAAAAATATGCACGTTAACTGAGCATTTATCAAGTGCTAGATTGCCCTATTGTGAGATACGTCTTGTCTTGAACACTATGAGTACATAAGGTGTAATAAAGTGTAAACCTAGAAATGCAGTTCAATTATGAAATGTTGCATGTTTAAGTTATATCAGTTTTTCTTGAGTGTGTTTTAGTTCAATTAGTTGCCAGAAACTTATATCAGTCTGCTTTAGATAAGTTACAATTTTTGTTTTTAGTTAAATTCATTAACAAATTTTGATGATACTTTGGAACTAATTTTCTTAACTAGCATATTTGCAATGGTATAATTAAATTTACTTAAATCTTGTTGAATCTAAACTCTGATCATTAGTTCTGTGGTTTACGAAGTAACCTAAATTCAAATCTCATAATTTTGTTAAAGTTTAATATTAACATTTCAAGGTATGAAAGATTGTATACAACAGCTTTATTGTACTCATGCATAGAACTCCGAACGACTGACCACTTCCTCTCCTCTAAATTAGAGAAAACAATGCAAATATACTTATCTGACAAGGCTGAGATGTCGCTGGTCGGAAGCCGGCCTCTGTAACAGCATACTAGATGAATTCTCTCAGTGGCGATGTACAAGCCCCCTTGTTCCCTCTCTCCGAACATTCGTCAGCTGAGCTGATAACTTACAAGCCACTTATCATTATGCCAAGCTATATAATTAGCTCATTTCCGCCACGCTGGCTAAATTCAAACTTCCTTTTAACACTCTAGTTCTCAACCTGACTACATCTGAAAACAAAATATACGGCAAATGTATGTCCATATGGCCATTGCGTCCTGACGTTTTCATAACAAACCAGGTATTGCCCATCTTGTAAAGTGCCTCGGAGTTACTCACCATATGATCCATCACCCATTAATCATTACCGTAAGTGGAAAGAATATTTAACAATTCAGTTTCCTCCATCATTATCATTCCACTCACAAAGAAACAAACCGAGTTAGGTACATCAATCAATTTGAGAAGAACTTGTCTTACCGTGATGTTGTTTTTGATCTTCATCCACAGTCACTGCTTGAACACAAGAGGCATCCTAACAATAATGCGTGGTCAGCGCACATACACTTAATTCTAGGCTTCCGGTTTAGTTGTTCAATGGTACAAAATTGATTCCTGTGATATTACTACAATCACATACAATATTTAAACAGGTTTCTGTACCTAGATTCTGACGATGTGTGGACAGCACATTCAGTACATCTGACTGAAAAAACATTCTGTATTCGACTCTCATTTTCGAATAGCCTCATTTTTGGGTAACCCCTGCAGGTTCCATTGATTACTATATATTGATTACTATATCTTTCTTAGATGTGATGTGTGGTCAGCCCCGTTGAATAAATATATGTAACAAACAATTACAAAAGGGATTCGGTGGACTTCCTATATAAACAAGTACTTCGCATAATCCAAAGGTTATTCTGTAATGCATTAATGATTATGTACTCTAATAGCCTATTTGATTGCAGATTCATATCCATTGCCTACCCAGTGTGATGACTAGAGTAAGGCCCCCCCCTGGTATCTGGAGGTACCCAAGGATCCAGATTGCAGCCTGTCAGCCCCCTCCAGGGCTGATCCAGAGGGACGATATGGAAATTGATTTTTATTATTGTCAATCCATCACTGTTTACTAGTGGACAACAGTGACCCAAAACCTAAACTTCCATCCGGATACAGAACTTTCTCTGTGCCGTAAGAATTATAAACTTCTACTGTGACAAGAAAATCTCTTTTATCTACGGACAGACTCCCATTGACTTACCTCAGTTCATTGCTTACAGGTGAAAAACTCTTCTCGTATCAGTACAAACAAAAAAAATGGACAAGTGAAAAGACTCAAAATAAAAGGAATAAAAACTCCTTTCAAATCAGCGTTGTGAAAAATCATAAGAAGATTGTAAACAATGTCAAGAGACTTTAAATATTTCTCAATATATGAAACAACTCAATTTCATTGTAATATCCACGATCTAACGGACCAATAACAGAAACCATGGACAGTTATTGTCTAAATGTAAAAATTAAATTTCTATTGATTGGTCAAGTAAAAGCACAAGTTTGTTTTTCAGACATTTAATGAAGTCTATACGTGAGTATGGTAATCGAGTTTACACATTTTCATTCCACCATGTTACAGACCGTAAGTTTTGGAACCC
>NW_027657059.1:0-44014 GCF_964235325.1 Thermobia domestica | reverse complement strand
CATGGAATGCCGTTCGTGGGCAAGATTACTAAAGAACAGGTTGCCTCAAAACTCTTCAGTTTTTGTTTGGACGAAGTCGGGTGCAGATCATATGACGTCTCCCATAGACAACGCTTGGAAGATTCTTGAGAAGGTGCGAAGAATGTTAATTGTTTACAATGTAAGCCTTATACACTGAGAAAAAGTCGCGGGCCCTTTTTTCTTCCCTATTTTGAACCGGTACATGAAAATGCCATTTTTCTCCATGTTTGCCTGCGCCGATTTTGAAAATTCCTTTACTAATCGATTTCTCTCGTCGACTACTACAAGAATCAGTTAAAATCTCGCGGGCCCTTTTTTCTTCCCCCAACCCAGTTTTCTTTTCCAGATCACAAAAGAAAAGAAAACAAAAAAAGAAAACAAAAGAAAACAAAAGAAAAGAAAAGAAAAGAAAGAAAGATTTGCAAAACACTAGCTCTCAAGCTTGTTACATTGTAAACAATTGAACGTCTTATTGTAGTTCAGATCAGTAGCGTAGCCAGGATGTGTGTTTGGGGGGGGGGGGGCAAGTGCTGTTATAGGCACATATAGAAAAATTACAAACAAAAAAATATATAAACATAAAAATATATAAAAAATTACAAACATCAAAGTACCAAAGTACATTGTCGGACTTCTTTGGGGGGGGGCGGCCCCTCCGCCCCCCCTTCCCTACGCCACTGGTTCAGATTCCACTGCAAACTGTGGGTTCACGTCTCTCATAGCCTCTGTGTTCGAAAAGGACTTAACATTTTACCAAACAAACTCCCATTCGTCATCCTGAAACATGAAGTACTGCACAGGTGTATGTAAGCAGCACTATTCCGTTTTCATGAAAAAGAAAGAAAGGAAGAAAAAAGGTTAATAATGCCCCTTCTTGACTTTTGACATCATAAACCTACTTTCAGTAAATGAAGTGCCTTTTCGTGCAAAACATGAAGGTTTTCAGCTGTCCATATTCTGTAGTTTCTCATAAACCACTTAAATGAAACCACGTTTCATTACAAATATACACCTTGTTAAGTCATGAACATCTCATGAAATCACCAGTAATACCGTACTTATTCTCCATATCTAGTTCAGTTCTTGCATGACACGAACACGATAAGTGTGAAATTTCAACTTACGAGGTGCTTCACGTAATGTAATATTTTATGTTGTTTTCTTTCGACAAATGACGGAGCGATTTCATAGGTGAACGAACATACGTAATTGTTTTGCACATCTTATTGATAGTCAGGTTTCATGACAATTGGTCTTCCACTTTGGGGCCTGTCACATAGTCCCAACTTTCATTCTTTTCATTTTTTTTAAAGATGTACTTATAAAGTCACAATATTGTTTTTTTTATATGGTACGTGTTTGCTAGGGAGCCTTAGTAAAATTATACTCACACATGTTCAAAACTATTTGTTCTCAGGAAAGTACCTATGATGATAAACATAATCTTGTAAACGTAAACCAACAACCAGAGATGACGTGGATCAATGAAAACTTGATCTATGACCCACTGACCCACCACCCACCAAACCCCTTCATCATCAACTCTGACCCATGATCTACGCCCTTCACTGAATGAAGAGTTTGTACTTTGTAATAAAACAAAGCTGTGAAATTATCCCTAATCGGAGTTTTAATTTCTACGGTCCTCGCTAAAGCGCCGATCTATTACAATACTGATGGACCTGACCTTCACGATATAAAATGACGAAGTGTTTGCCATACGATGAATTTTCAATTTAATTATCATATATAATTATTTCCTTGTTGAATTACAGATACTTTTCAGTGGAAAATAGGATGAAATTTGAAAGTCTCAAATCAAGGCAAAGAAGGCCAACGTAAAGAAAAGAGAAAATACAGTGTAAAATTCGACTGTACCTCGAAAACCAGGTATTAAGTCCTATTGCTATTATTACAATTATAAATATCAATATCCAAAAGTGCCTGAAATTCTTTTTTTCACTTAGATACACACATCTCAGGTAAGTAAACAGAAACAAATGAAAAAGGAAGAAAAATGAAGCCTTGGAAGTAAAACGCAGACAAATTCACCAGTGTTCAGAAGATGCTGTCTACAATACGCTAAGCAGAGTGGGTCAATAGATCAGATTGGGCCATGGTGGCTTGATGTGTCAGAGTGGGTCATCGTAGGTGGTGGATCTCAGTGGATTACGTCCTGATGACTCACTGACCCACTCACAAATCTTGATCCAGTAGACCCACAATCCACTAACCCACTCCATCTCTGTCACCAACACATCTAGAAGACAGCAACAACAACCACTAGCGATGCCAGCTTTAATTTCTTTGGAGGGAAGGGGCAGAAAAAGGGGCAAATATCTTTTTTTTAGTGCACGGCTATTCAATGCGTTCGCAACGCGTTTTTATGGCTCATGCGTACGCTTGGAATACGCTGACCATGTATTTAAATGTGGTTGGCTAATCACAATGCATTGCAAACGCTAAAGGAATAAAAACGCGCAAAATATGTTGGCTAGAGCATATTTGGCGCGTTTCGGAGTATACCGCATGCTGTTTCGAAATCAATAAAAGATGTCTAAAGGAAGGAAAGGGAAAAAAGAAAGACATGTTGCCAGGCAAGGAGATTTTAGCAAGAAACAGTTGCTTAGAAGATGCTTTGTGCAGGGTATTGGAACTCTGCTATTATAAACTATGTGCATGTATAACAAAAGAAAATTCACAAAAATACAAGCAAATTCCAAAAAAATTAGCTAATCACAGAAAAATCTATGTAACAGAATAGGGTTATTTCTCGTGATTCGCATGAATCAGAATAATGGTGTGGCAATAAGACCTGGAAACCCTAACTGGCTCACAGTATGATTTATAACTCTGGCGAAAGTTAAATTACCGAATAGTCACCTAGGTCGCTTTCGCTGCGGGGGTAACGTATCCTTGGGTAGTCATACTCTTAAAGGCCAGCTTTCGTTTTGTGTACCGATTATAATTGTTTTATGTCACTTGACCTACAATATAATACAATACCATGTGTCTCAGGTTCAGGCTATGCCACCCAGTAGCATTCGTCTCCTTGCCTTTTCTGGCGTTGTCACTGATAACAACATGTGCGTATCATATCATTCCAATACAAATTTGTATTTACAGTGCCCTGAGTCGGTTGAATTTCAGCTTTAACTCTGTGAAGACACTGTTGACAACAGCACACAATATAAATAACCATTTGAACTTTATTTGCTTCAAATGGTAAAATTTGAATTAGCTTGATTTTCCTCATTTTCTCTATACTGTTCAGACGTACTGCTATTTGTTATTGATGTAGTACAGAAATTCTATGGTCATCATTTTAGGCGAGATGAGATTAGACAAGAAGGGAATTTATATCTCGCCTTAAATGGTGAAAATTCTATCGTGGAGAAATCAGTAGGTGAGATGGAATTAGGCAAGATGGGACTGAATCTTTCTTTACATCAGTCTATGCGTTTTGGAATTATTTGTGAACGTAACTGTATTCAATTACGATATTAACACCATCACCCGTTGAGGAGTTACATAATCTGGCGTCAAAGAATATCATTAGATCATAATAATATGAGAATAAGTCAATAAGTAATTGCAATATTTTCTATTACTTTTCAGGTTGGCTGAGCATTGCGTGCTCACCAGACACTAGATGTCGCCGTTGACTTTTCCTTTGGTAGGCTGCAATGTCATCACATTAGTCTGCTTTGCGCTGTTGCGAAGTAAAGATGGCCGCGCCACTCTCTGTGTGCACTAAAGAAGAACAGCGATCTGTCATCCGTTTTTTGTGGTCTGAAGGTGTGGCCGGAGCGGAAATTCATAGAAGACTTTGAGCACAGTACGGGAACAGTGTTTACCAGTGAAGTGTTTACCAGTGAAATGAACAGTTCGGAAGTGGTAGAACGAGCGTGAAGGATAAGGAAAGAACAGGGTGTCCAGCTACAGAAACAACTGATGACTTTATTGAATGAACCCGTGCCTTGATTCTGAATAACAGACGAGTGACTGTTGATGAAGTGGCAACCCATATGCAGATTAGTCATAGTTCTGCATATGACATGCATAACAGATTCTATTTTCACTACGTCTGTACGAGATGGGTTCCGAAAAACCTCGATGAAGTGCACAAGTGAAACTCTCTGAGAATCTGTCAGTACCTACTGGACTGTCATGCTAACGAAGGTGAAGCTTTTCTCAGGAGAATCATCACTGGAGATGAAACAGATTCATCACTTTGATCCAGAGAGCAAACGTCAGAGCATGGAATGGAAGCACCCTGTCCTGCTATCAAGAAGAAATTCAAGAGTCAATCTTCTGCAGGGAAAGTGATGCTCACAGTATTCTGGGACTCACAAGCATCAATCTTGGCACATTATCTGGAAAAGGATTCAACAATAAAAGATACAGTGTTATGCTGGTAAGCAAATTGAAGCCTGCAATTCATAATAAACGCCGGTCGATTGTCGAAAGGCTTACTTATGTTTCATGACAATGCGTGTTTACATACCGTCGCCCACACCGCTCAAACTCTTGAGACACTGCGTTTGGAGGTGTTAAAGCATCTTCCATACAGTCCCGATCTTGCTCCGTCAGATTACCACCTGTTTAGTCCACTCAAAGATGCTCTGATAGATCGTCCGCTCAACATGTGAAGGAAACTCTGAATTCATTGCTTGCTGCGCAACCAAAAACTTTTTTTTTTTTTTTTTGCAACCTTTTTTTTTGCAGAGAGTATCAAAAAGCTTGTGCAACGGTGGACAGGTGCATTGAAAAGCAGGGTGGCTATGTTGAAAAATGATGTGCATAGAAACATTGTACTCTTGTCTTAATAAATAATAAAAATTGATTGCGGCTAACTTATTTTTTCTCGTATTTGTACCTAGGTATGCACATGAGACTACCGGGAAAAATAATTTAAAAAAAGGATAATCAAAATCGATATCAACAGGTCAATTAAGAACCGTGTCTTTTTAAAAGCTGCTTAAAAAGAGTATTTTAATAGCTCTTCATGTTAGACGTAACTCCGCATATAAACTACTTACTAAATATAACTTGACACATTTTCAAGTGTTTCCTGAAATAACGGTACTAAAGTGGGCAATTTCTAAAATATTTTAATTTTTCATTTTGGATTCATAAAATGAACAAAGTGAGGAAAAATTTGAACCGTTTAAAATGAATTTTTGAATATAATTTGGACTTTAGTCTACCTGAGGTTTTATCAATTCACTTCAAAATGTGTATAGTAAAGGGATGAAGGAAGCTTAAATTTTCGCAAAGAATAACATCTGCACTGTCTGAAATATATTTTCAAAATAATTAGTACTTAAGTCGAGCTGAATTTGTTTTATTTCATTTTGATTCAAATACACACAGTAAGAAGGTGGGAGTGCAAAAGGAGCTCAAATATATATCTTTCAAATATTTTCCATACACATCCTCTTCCCGTGCGAATACGAACAACGGACATTTCAACTAGTATTATAACGACTTATCAAAAAGATAGTCGTAAACCTGGTTCGTTTGCTGAGATAAAAATTCGAAGTGGTAGTATTTCTTTGGCATGAAAATATTAGCTTTGATAATTATGTATCATTAATCTCACCTTTTTAATAAAAATGACAACGTCTATAAACGGTGCTAAACTGGTTTATTATTTGATATAACTTATAATATCCTTTTCTTAAAACTGTTAAGTACACAAACTCACTGACTAGGTAACCATAAAACATGTCCATAGCAACAACTATCCCATAATAATCACTTACATATATTAAAAACATTCTTCTTTTGTTAATATGAAATGAACATTCTACTAAGTATAGTGCACATGTATGAGTACTTTCTGCCCAAGGTACAGGTAAATATTACTCAAACCAAAGTATTTTGTTATATAAAAATGTCGCTCGACAAAGGGACTGAATATAAAAGTCATGAGTTGGCTTGGCTTTTATCTCCAAGAACCACTGGTCCGTTTACATTAGTGTTCATACATTACATATGTCCATCATATTTTGATCGCACCTTGTATATCTATTCATTACATTTCACATATACATTAAACAAATCTTACATTTCATCAATATTTATCTTTAATTACATTAATTATATTTATTTCATTATTATCCATTATATTATTATTACATTTTCTTATTAAAAAAAAATATCGTCGCTTATTTAATTAATCGATGAAAGGTACGATTTCAAAGAATGTAAAGGACAAACGTGGGTTACAAATAATATTAATCTTTAAGGGCGCATTAAATAACAAATAAGTCAGATGTTGCATTTAAAGGTATACATCGTAGCACTAAGATGTTATAATAAAGAAGAATTTCATTCAAGGTAGTCGTTGAATAATTAGTTTTATAGAACAGATCTTCTACTTAACATAATCTTTGACAATTAAGTTTTCAACACAAATCAATCTAATATAAATAATCTTTGCTTTTAATCATTTATGAATCGAATTATGATTCTTCACGTTAACAAGAAAAAATAAAAATCATTTGAAAATCAATTTTCCAGTCTACTTAAAACTCTATTTAAGCATTTCAAGTATTTTTAAGAATCGTTTTCATTATTGATATTAACACATAAACTTTAAAATGAAAATTCACAAGAATCTATAACTAATATGGGTTTAACCTAATTTCATTGACGGTAATCATGTTACATTCGTACTTGCATATGAATCTAATAAAGTGCATTGTACCGCACAATCATGATTAGGTTCTACATTATGTTGTACATGTCTTTCATCGTGATTTTGATTTTGATATGAAGTGCCATCTCTTGATCTCCAATTACGTCTATCCACATAGTTCGCTGTATTCCAGGAATTTCGCCATACATTACGTCTATTTTTAAACCTATTTTGACTATATGGTCTAACATATGAATTGCTACGATTAATTAGGTTAGGCGGATTCCCTACATAACCTTGTCTATTTTGCTCATTTTGATTGCTAGAGTATACTCGGCTTAGGTTAGGTTTCATATCATTCACACTTCGGATATCTAAATTCCGAACTGGCACCAAATGATCTGAATTATTCTTATTTTTACCCATTCCTGATTGTGGATTCATGGCATGGTATTGAGTTTCGTAGCATTGGACAAGCATCAATAAATGGCTGAAACTCATACACTGTGTGGAAAATAAGATCTGTTGCAATTTAAATGGAAGCAAATTTCGAATCGATGCTATTATTCTCGATTCCGATTGTAATGGATTAACAACCTTTAATTCGTTGTAGACATTTACAACAAACTCTACAACAGATTTGTGCAATCGAGGATTGAAGTGTTGATTTCTAAGGGTGGCATCTCTATTTGCCAGCAAAAAGTCATTTTCATAATTTGCGATCAATGCCGCTTTGAATTCCTCATATGTACTAATGTGATCACGTATTGCTTTAAACCATAAGGAACAAGGTGGGAGTAATACATGGGGTATTAATTTCATATATTGTGATCGATCGATACACATTATATTGCATTCGTCTTGGAATTTCTCTAAGAAAGAAGTAGCATTCTCATTACACTTACCACTGAATTTGCTCATAGCTCGAATTTCACTCATCTTAACACTTAATTTTACCTTCTTTTTCTCATTCCTTGTTCTTGTTAAGTGATAGTTCCTATCCATGACGTGCTGTGTCGTCGCACCATCTACGTTTCGCTCATCAGTACTCTTCGGACAACTTTCTTCTAGTATAATATCCTCATCAGACCCCGGCGAAGGCGAGTTCATCTCTGGTGAGTGGGGCAACTCAAAGCGATCACTACCCAAGTTATTACGGTAAATGTTGTCTTTAGCCTGTAACGTTCTAATCTCTTCCTGAATAGTAGCTAACAACTGTGTATTTACACGTATGTTATTAGAATTGTTGCTGACCTGGATCTTTTGCTGTTTAATGGAAGATTCTATTACTTCTAAATCTTTTTTTACAGCACTAATTTCTTGGTTTTGGTGATTGTGCTTTTCTTGACAATCATCGGATATCCTTTTTAACTTTTCCTCGAACTGTGAGGATATGTCGTTCACCACCTGGACAATTGTCTGTTTCGTTTCATCCGATTTCTGTTCTATCCGTTCTATCCGTCTACTTAATTCTTCATATTGCTTGTTAGCTTCGTCAAACCTCAGTTCTATCTTCTGTTCCATGGTCTTGTTAGATTCGTTGAACTTCTGTTCCATGGTCTTGTTAGCTTCGTCAAACTTCTGTTCCATTCGTCTACTTAATTCTTCATTTTGTTTGTTAGCTTCGTTGAACTTCTGTTCCATGGTCTGCTTTATCTCGGTAGACATCTGCATCATTTGTCGCTGTAAAGCTAACAAGATTCGATCCTCCGATGTCAATCCTGGTGTTACACTAGTTTCACCTTTGTCACTAGTATTTGATTCCTGCTGCATTGTTTCGTTGTCCATTTTTCTTATGATTACTTTACCACTTCGCAATATGGTTAAGTTCGTATTCATTAACTGTAGTATAAAAGTAAATTCAACCTTACTCTTCTTCGGGAATTGAATTTACAAAGTCCCGGGTGAGGTAAACCAAAATTTTTATAACGACTTATCAAAAAGATAGTCGTAAACCTGGTTCGTTTGCTGAGATAAAAATTTGAAGTGGTAGTATTTCTTTGGCATGAAAATATTAGCTTTGATAATTATGTACCATTAATCTCACCTTTTTAATAAAAATGACAACGTCTATAAACGGTGCTAAACTGGTTTATTATTTGATATAACTTATAATATCCTTTTCTTAAAACTGTTAAGTACACAAACTCACTGACTAGGTAACCATAAAACATGTCCATAGCAACAACTATCCCATAATAATCACTTACATATATTAAAAACATTCTTCTTTTGTTAATATGAAATGAACATTCTACTAAGTATAGTGCACATGTATGAGTACTTTCTGCCCAAGGTACAGGTAAATATTACTCAAACCAAAGTATTTTGTTATAGTATATATATATACGAAACATGACTTGTCTCGCAAATTTCGAAATTGCAATAATGTGTGTGAACATTCTATATCAGTGGCATAGCTGAGGCCTCCCAATCTCATCCGCTTACAGTGATATCGAAAATGCATTCTGTTTACATACAGTAAGCTCCACTTGAGATCTTCGATTATGATACGTTTTCTATAATTTATCACAGAAACACGTATTGTACAGTAATGTTAAAAAATACTTTCAACATGTTTCTTTGAGCAAAGTAATGTTCGGGTGGGGCACACACAGTATTCGGGGCGGCACATATTATTTTTACACGGTACTATTCTATTTATTATTACATTATAGACATATTTTGGTCTCCTCCGGGAGGAACCACTCTCAGATTTTCGGGGAGAAGAGGTAGTACTTCCCCAAAAACATGTCTGGAAGAAACATTGACTTCCAAGAATGCTATCTTTAATACTATCTTTAATAAGATTTCAGCAGATCAGCTTTGTAGTGTATTTCTTATCTATTAGAGCTCTTTTTCGTTAGCATATGCATAAAAAATTATTATATGCAAGTACGAATAGACAGTATTAAAAAACAAAGTTGTTGTTCAATGTTAAAAAAAAAAAACTATTGTGAGCTCCTTACTAGAATAGTTAGAGCGGGGACCCCAGTGCGTGCAGTTCTTTCATTCTTGGTGGGAGTACTAACATTTTCTGGTGTTAACCCAGCATTATGGGGCAATTTGTGAACTACATGACTAAAGAGGTAGCGAACTCACGTTCAGCAAACCAGAGTTATACCACCTGGAAGCCAAGGCACTGACCACAGATCATCCAGTTGAACGTGGGCCATCTGGCCGGCAGCAACAGTTATTTAAGTATGGTAAACACATACAATGATAAACACATACATACGAGGATGTGAGGGATCGCTCAAAGTCTACCAAGAAAAAAAGTTCTTCGACATAGCAAATACCATTATCCCCCCACGGCATGATGTTTCCTGGCTGCGTCATTGCCCTACATAACAACAAGTCACTAACTGAAAATACGCTATAAATTCAGTATCTGAACAACTTTAAGGTATATATGTTACATGAAACAAACATGTATATATGTTACGTGCTATTTAAAACAAAACACTAAGCTTAAAAGTTAGGAAGGTCCGACAAAAATTTAGAAGACACAGCTTGTAATGTTGAACAGTGTACGGTAACAACATTAAATCATTAGCAAAAGGCAAAAAGAGAACAAAAATAACTGATACAGCTGACTATTATGAGAATATTTCAAATGGAAAAACATTTCTAGTCACAGAAAAAAAAAATCTGAGAATTTGATGACATTGAAAGATAGTGTACAAAATATATTAACACATGTTAGTCTCTTTAAAGAATAGATGAAGTAGCTTTTTTTTTTTTTTTTTTTTTTTTTGTTTGTTACCTTAACGAGTTCCTGCAGCAGAGGATATTACGTAAGGGAATTTGTACTTGCGTGAAGGATTTTACAGCAAGGAATCATGAAAAAGAGTAAAATTCTGTGGTATAAAAGTTTTTTTTTTCTTCACTGCGAATAACTCTCCTTAATGACCTAGATTGTTGTGTACGGTCGACTTAGCACTGCTACTGTCAAGGTTAGGATTCCATGTTGCTATTACCAGACGGTACTTAACAACTTTTGTGGTATTACATCACGGAAGAAGACGGCGGCGGCATTGGGAATACTGCACAAATGTCAGCAACAATTTTCTCTCTCAGTTTAGGGAATAAATAAATTATGTGCACAGCACTGAATTTAAAAAATAAATAAATAAATAAAAATAAATAAAAGAAAGAAGTAGAAAACTATCGTGGCACTAGTGTTGCGCCTTAGACGAGATTTTTTTGTTTGTCTCGACCAGGGGTAAAACTGGATCTAAAAAGGTAAGGGGACGCATGACGTCACGCCTTACCCCGTGACTATCTTTGCCCATTGCAAATGTTTAGGGAAGTGGAGGGACGCTATAAATATTTTTGGAAGTAGGGGAACGGCATCTATCCCCGTTCTCCTTCACATTTACCCCTAGGTTCGACTCGAAACGAGACGAGACGAGATGAGAAATACCTTTTAAATTCGAAATGAAAATAACCAAAACATGAGCTCCTTCGTGGAGGTGGGAGACATGGCTTCGATTCCCGGCGGGAGCTCATGTGATTGGGATTCCACGTCAATCAGTGGGTCCCGTCTCAATATAGCCTCGGTGTTGAAAGGACGTTAAACTCAAAATCAGCTCAAGAACCAAAGCAATACTCATCTCATTTTTCGAGAAGAGAGGATACATTTCATAGGTCTCGTGGGCAAGACTAGAGCCTGTCTATTCCACCTGTGCCCTCGGAAACTATGCGAACTATACTTCGGTCCCACTCACGCCGCCCTCTGATGAGGAAACCCTCCCTTTGCGTAGCGAAAAAAAAAGTGAATGTCCTCAGCTATGATGCCAATTTGTCATTCAATTATTTGGTCTTTATGAGTGAAGATCGTAGGCTACTTTAGAATGGCTAACAAGACAGAGCACAGCGAAGTCCGTGAAATAATTCATTGTGTCAACGCTTCCGCATTCAACAATTGAAAGATCTCGGCTGCAGCAAATTGTCCCTCCTCTTTTGAGCGAGGTACGGGAATTGACATATTGACAGCAGCGCCAGCAAGTGCACAGTTCAAATAGAAATGCTCTAGTTCACTGGAGTCTCAGTTCTCAAGCACTGTTTTGAGTGCTACATGACTCATAGTATAGAAACTATAAATAAATAAGATGTTTGTACGAATGCAATGAAGAGCATTTATCAATGTTTAAAGACGCGCAAGCCATTACATGCACACAAAAGAATAAATTTTAATTCAGTGTTGTTAAATCACTCCTTTCATGGACCTCTCGTGACACAGAAGGAGTCTGATAATTTCTAGATGAAATTAAGAAAAAAAAATCAGGACACAAATTTTGTAATTTTGTATATTTAAAAACGTTGTCCGTATAGTGCAGACTTTAGGAGACGAGATAATAAATAAGGTATTCTCGCCCCGTTTCGTGGGAACACTATCTGGCATAGTTATATGTAGTTAGTCCCATCAATGCTAAATTCATAGAATAAATTCCCAGGAAAATACCTTGCATAACGCGGTTTCGACCGATATGAAGTTTACTATAACGCGGAATTTATTTGTAAATTAGAAGTAAGTCTCAATTGAGTTTTTTTTTAAAAAAAATAACCAAATAAAGCCACTGTAGTAAATAGTACGTATGCATGTATAGATGGATTCCAGTATTAATGTGTGATATGATGATATTAACTTCGGGTAAGATCACTCAGTCGTATGGATGAATGGATAGGTTAGAGTCCTTTATAACCCGCGGTTGTGGCAGTAGTTACTCAACCACCACATTTTCTAATTGCGTTGAGTTAAATCAATGACGGAGCGTATTTCCAACCGTTGTGGTCTGAAAATATAACCGTTTTTACGTAGTTACAATCTACGACGGTTAGGTGTTTTTTTAAAATTACATTGTATCATATGAGACCATTATCCACAGCGGTTCGGTATGCCGACGGCTCACAGGTTTCACAGCCACGTGTTTAAGTTGCTTGTCACATGAAATGCACTAATTGAAGCATGAGTGATTCCAACAGAACGTTACGAAACTCCACTTATAGTTTATTCAAGGAACGTTCAGTACCTTATGTAAACAAATACACGTGGTGATTGTTTCATCGTATTGGTTAAAGAGCCTTGGAAAATCCATGCGGCAGTAGAAAATAGTCCATTATGAAATAAACTTGTTTATCAATGTTTCTGTTGCTTAAAAGGCTCATTACGAAAAATGCAATTTTCTTACAACTAAATAACACAAACAAAACTGTACCTAAGAACTAAATTGAATTAATGCAGTAAAAGAGAATACGCATGCGTAGAAAGTGGCTTTGACCCACTTTACGCGCGAATCACAGTTTACAATATGGCCGCGGGCGGGGATTATGTAAAACACGGAACAGGGTACAAGCACGTGTTTCTCGAAAGAAGCGCTGACCGATAACCAATCATCCAATGAGTGGTGGAGTAATATCATTCTACAATGTTTACATCAGGATCAGAAGGTTCGTTGAATGAACTTTAGTAGAGGTAACAGTCTCAACGTACTGGCTCTCCATCATTGCCAGTAGCGGCTGCAGATAACTGCAAGTGGAAAGGGCACTAGCAGATCCGTAGTGTTCGAGAATCGCAACCGCGAGGATGAAAGAATCCTTAGAACTTAGCGTCCCATTCAGCAGGGAGGCTGTACGAGACCTGAACCTACAGTTTAACGTGGAATTCGAATCACATGAGCTCCTACCGGGAGACTAAGTGATAGTGTGCTAGTCTCTAGCAGCGTGGGGTCACTAGATCGATCCCAGGTCACGAGAGTTTGTAGTGATCGACATTGCGTTTGTGGGTTTTCTCGGGTTCTGTTCCCTTCTACATTCTTCCAGATTTTGTCATCTCGGTATTGCTGCAAATCAATAAATTCATCACATGTACGAGTGGATAATTTCTTAACATTACTTTCGGAGCCATAGGACCGGGTGGTGTACTCTTGTAACCCCAGTTTTCTTGGTGGCGAGATATAATGTGATGAATAAATGACCTATACTGTGAGGATCATTTTCCAGGATGCTTAGCGCACCAGCCAGCTGTATCGAATTGAAGCCTTGGCCGTGGTCAAGAGTACACGTTAATAGCAGGTTTCGTGGTTTGTAATTTTTTGTTACATAAGGACGCAGAACGCCAAAAACTCAAATTACTTGGCGAACTTATACTTCCGGTTCATATTCTACAGATTATATATATAATTACAAAAGTAGACATATCAAATGATTCCGTGTTTCTAGGAAATACAACTAGGTATGCAATAACTGCAAATTTGGAGCAAAGCGATCGACCCAATAAAGCGACCTTTATTGGGTCATCTTCTTGTTCACCTCAACCTTAGGTTGGTGAGCAACATGGAAATTTTAAAACTTTTCTCTCGCTTGGGAGAGCTGTTTTATACTTTGATAAGGTATCTTCTTCGTAACTGCATCTAGATATTCTATCCTTGGTATTCCTCTTTCTGGTTTTCCTTCTGCCTTTCCCTCTATCAACACGGTGATCCAATCGGAGTGCCGAATAAGATCACCAAGCATGCTGTTTCTTCTTTTTCGTATTATCTTCATGATCTGTTGTCCTTTATTGATATTCATGGAATTTTTTTTAGTGCATCAATTATTCTGGTGAACAAACACGACATGCAAATAGTTGAATTCGGCGCATCAGCGAAAAATAATATGGCTTTGGTAAATTGTGTTCACAGAACAAAAACGAAAAGGACTTCGCCATATTTCTAATGGTGAAAATTATACTTTCCTTTGTTTACAATGAGAATTCACGCACCAAATGTTTTTCCAATGTTAATGTCTATGAGTATCCCTTTTTCGGTGATTATTCCTCAATAGTATATCCAATCGGAACATGCGACCTCATACGACACCCAGCGCGCACTCTCGAATTACCATGTCAAACTTGGCGAGGAACAGTCCAGGCATCTCAGAAGGGTATCCGAATAACCGAACGAATAATACTGATAACTTTACTACATGATTGGTTCTCTGTTATACACAATGAACCATGTTGATGTGAAATAACGCATCTGAAATTAATAATGTAAACAATTAGCAGTCACTGTGTACACTACGTGAAAGAGTTTGGTTTGCTTCTTTGGTAAGCCAAACCACTTAAGCAAGCTGTATTTTATCAAGCTTAGGCTCAAATAAAACATTTTACCTCAAATTAAACGAAGTATAGTTTACAGTAAATGAATATTTGAAAATAGAATGTATTTTAAGTCTTTAGATTTGTCGAAGTAATTTATTTTCCTTTTATCATTGTATTCCACGACGATTGCCATTTTGCAACCTGAGCATTATATTAATCCGCTAATCGTAAAAGCATTGCTGCTAATCTATAAAGCAAGGATAATTCATAATTATGCCCATAGTGATACACGTGAAACTGATTTTTCATTGTCCGTATCTTGAAATCCACTGGATGAATCACCTCTATCAACGGACTCGATTTTTACTTAACTTTCGATTTGAAATGAAATGAAATCTTTGAGTTTTACGTCCCACGGTTATGCCGGTTAGGCTAAAGGAGACGGTGATTATGAGAAATGAATGAAATGGTGGAATGAAGAAAGTGGGAGGAAACGGGAGAACCCCGAGAAAACCCACGCACACGGAACTTTCGATTTGAAGCGACGTAATCGAACTTTTAAAACATAACGGCACTTTTTAAGAACGCTAAATTGAATAAAATTTAGTCTACAATACAAGTTATCTTGGGTTTCTCAAAATCAATGCTTTTAAGAATGCCAAATTGAATAAAATTTAATCTGCAAAGCAAGTTATCTTGGTTTCGTCACCAACAACAACCAGTGCCGGATCTATAAATCGCAAGACCCCGCGGTGCGGAGGGCCAGGCTCTAAGGGACCCAAGGACTTTTAAAGGTATCTACCCCTGTACCTGACTGTAAATACTAATTTTTAAAACTTTTTTAAAGAGAATTATATTTTCATAATAGTTAATTACTCGCACCAAGTAATGAGCTTTCAGGACTGGCAACGACCCACGAGATATCTCTTACTTTCGAAGGGTTTAAAAATAAGCTTATCCGCACATTGTATCTCTTTGCAAGGTTGCAACATTGCTGAAGTGTATTTAGGATTTTTATATGTAAGACATCCAACTGCTTCCGGACTTGCAACCCTAGTGTTAAGTCATTTAGAGAAATTGGGATTGTTAGTGGGGGAAAAAATGAAGAGTGGCGATATGATTACACTTCTGTGATGAGTGGCGCTTACTCAGGTGTTTAGAAGAGACTTCAAGAAAGTGAGGAACGAACTATATAGAGTAAACCTGCCAACTTGACCACCTCTCTAAGTTGGCCACCTGCTAATCTTGGCCTGGTTCGTCTTGAACCTGCATTTTCCCATAAGATATTCGTTACTTATTACTCTGTAAATTGGTCACCTGATTATCTTTGAAGTTGGCCGCATTGAAGCAATGTTTATACTATGATGATAATGATAAATTTTTGTTATTTTTCTTAACTCTTTCGTATTCCCATATGAGAGGCAGATTTATGTATTTGTGACTGGAGACAGAAAAGCATGGATTCCCACGATTTGTTCTTGGAGGTCAATGCCCAGAATACGACCCTGATAAAGGGCTGGTGAAAGAAGATGTGAATAAGAAATAGCATGTACAGGAATTGGCTATACGTATTTGTTTAACCTGTCTGTTTTGGCAAAACCATTAGCTATATCGGCTTCTTTCATCAGTGGGGAGTTTTAGTAATTCCGGAAAATTCTCAAGGTTAAACTAACCATCTGAACTGTCAACTAAGTTATTGGCACCTGACGGTCTGTCGAAAGGTAGCGGATGTTTTAAGCTATGAATTCCCTTGAAATTTATTCAAAACATCTTTTGCTCCGAGAGAAACACTTGTAGCTCATTAACAAGAGGTAGTTAACTACAAAATTAGAATGTGCATAACGCCAAAAAGAATAAAAGAAATGTGTCTAGAATGAACCACCATGAATAAATGTGTTATTAATAACTGATTCGCTATTTTGCGAAAGATATTTACAGAAAATAGTTATTAAAATCTTAGTGCCAAGTAATACTAGAAATCTTATTCTAAAAGTACTCCAATCACACTTATTTTCTGTAAGTTGGCCACTTTTCAATGGAACCGATGGTGGCCAACATAGACAGGTTTCACTGTACATATATTCACTGCGGTACATAACCTAAACCTTGTCATCAACAATGCCGTCAAAGGTGTAAAAGACTCAACAGTGCTTCAGGATTTATACATATTTTTTTGGCCAAAGTATACATAGATGAAATATTCTGTCATCATTGACAGGATCAGATGTCACTTTGAAAAAGTTCAATCCAATCAGATGGGCCTCACAGTATCAGTCCATTGTAGCTATCAGGTTGAGGTATGCTGATGTAATGAAAACCCTCCGAATACTTTCACTGACAAGTAAGAAGGCTAACGAGGTATTAGAAGCAGAGCGATTGACGAAAGTCATAGATTCCTTCGATTTTGTGTTTCTGACTGCGGTGCTGCCAAAAATATTTTCACAACTGAACATCGCATCGCAACTTCTCCAAACTAAATAAATTGACCTTAAGAAAGTTTTTGGAGGAAATTGAAGGAAATGAGAGAAGAATACCATGAAATAAAACAAGACGCCCACTACTGTTGCTGCGAAGTGGAAAATCAACCCTTCTTCGTAGAAAAAAAAAAAAACAACCCAAAGTGAAAAAAAAAACTTCGATGAACTGATATCTACGGCGCCGATTTTCCAAAATTTGTGTGGGTGCATATCAATGGCGGGGCGTATTATATGTTTCCAGGGAATATGATTTATTTTTGGTTAAAATCTTTTATGAACTTTGTCATAAAGGGCTGTGAAAATATACCGGTACTATAAGAATAAGTTAGGGCTGCCCTAGCTTCATCGGTAACACGGCAGATTTAAACGCAAGAGAAACGAGTTCAAACTCAGTTAAAAACCAAAAATTTTGTGGTTGTGTCACACCCACAAGGTTATTTCGTTATTTGTGTGGCTGCCGGAGCCCCGAAGCACCCAAGTAGTTGGCACGCATGAGTGATATCATCATCGGTTTTCGAACACAGGGGCTTACTTCAGGGTTAATGTTTAAAATAGACTTCTACATATCGCGTACAATGAAATAGAGAACCGTTTTACATCGTTACAGACAATTCTTGATGAAAAGCACTTGTGAACCTTTCAGACGAAGAAATTTTAGTTAAGGCTTAAAAACTATAAAAGTAGTACCAGCAGAGATTGGCCCGTCGCTACAACTGGAATTAATTTCCCTTCGCACTGGACTTAAAAGCCATATTTCAAAGATCAACACAGTTCTTGAATTGGCGGTATTACTATACATCGAGTTTAATACGATTGCTCCAAGTTATCCTGAAGTTTTGATTACTTTTACTTTATTCCTGACTTTATCCGTGACTGTGGCTTCCGGGTTATTCTCAGTCTCAAAGGGGATCAAGAGGTATTTAAGGTGTTCAATGACACAGAAGAGCATACGCGACTTGGGAATGTTTGCAATTAACCATCAGAGGGCTTCGACCATTGAAAAGAGAGATCTTATACGGGACTTCACGGAGATGAAATCGAGGAGGAAGAATTTCTTGTAAAAGTATTTGAATCTCTGTTCCGTAGGAAACAGAACACTATGAATATGTTATTAAAATGTACTATTTAAAAAAAAGTATTGAATATAGAGGGGACCCTTTCAATTTTCTGGCGGAGGACCCGAAATTTCTAGATCCGGTGCTGACAACAACTCTGGTTTTCTATACTACTTTTCAAAAAGGGGGAATATGGTGACCTTCGGGGGCGGGGAGATTTTTTTTTTCATTCGCTCAGCCGCGTGTATTCTCAGTCAGTTACCTTGAGCATTCAAAAACCGACGAGTTATCATCATTGCGAATGGTTCGTAATTGTATATTTTTTCTTTATTTGAAAAAATGAAAAAAAATAAAGGAAAAATAGGAAAAGAAAAAGGAATTGGAAGGGAAGGTGCTGAAACCACAACAAGAGAAATTAGCAACAAAACTGAACAAAAAATAAAGAAATAAAATTTAAAAAAATAAAAAATAAAATTGCGCCCAACCACTTTGGGGAGGGAAAATAGTGCTAAATGATAATGATGATGAATCTGGATAACGTTAGAATAATTGTAATCATAGGCCAAACACAAGTTACTTTTCTCTCCAGTTTCAATATAGAAAATTGCGTAAAAAGGTCTTTGTCCTTCATGACATTAATATGATCATTTGGAAATTTTTTATATGCAACTCTTGTTGTTACGGAGCAACACTGATTACACAAGACATTTTACTGGTAGTGAAGCAGGAAAGAGAGAGAGAGAAAAAAAATACTTCGATAGCTCGGACGTTCCTTGTAGGTCAAGTTCAACTTCTTTTCTTCTCAGGTAGGTCTATAGTACTCGGTATAAAGGAAGGTGAACGACACTATCTGTTTTATACTTTTCAAGTAAGAACTTGTTAACCTTTGCCAATGGCATTCATTATGAGTAATAATCATAATAATGAAATGATGGGTATGCATATAAGAACAGGAAGAACATAAAGAAAGAAAAAAAAGGAAGAAATGGTAATAAAGGAATTCCATGACGAACCTTAAATGTTTAACATAGTGTAGCATCGGCTAAGCAAAACAATACTTACATGGACAATCAAGATATACTCGGATACAGTAGAAGACCCTGAGGACATTAACTATTATTTTTCTTGTTTGTTTATAGAAGCTAGAGAAAGATGGAGTTCAAAAATGTCTTAGAAAGGTAAAACAAAATCTCTTGTCTCTAAAATCTTTCTTGCACATATTGCAAGGATTTTCACGCGAGCTTAGTGGTAGACAGAGTGCTCATGTCTGAGATCCCTGATTTCACTCCAGGCCAAGGGCGCCCATGTTGTGGTTTCCAGAGGGGGGCAAGTATAAGAGACATTTCAAATATAGCTGCAAATTTTGCTGTAACTATTCTAAAAATTCTATTGGGTTTTCGATCTTCCGAAGTATAATTTCCTCTAGGGGGAGAGCGCCCCCTCCTGCCCTCCCTGATGGGCGCCCTCGCCCCAGGGGTGGGGCGCTGACTGCCACGGGTGCTGACTGCCACTTCAATTATTGGTGCTGATTGCCACGACTGGCGCTGATTGCCAATATCAAGGTGCTGACTGCCACGATGGTTTGCTGACTGCCACGAGCCTGAGAGAAAGTTGCTAGAAGTAACATTACCAGACGCCAAGAAGCATGAAAGAAACTAGATGAACCTCAGGATCGTGTTGTTCAGACCAACACCTAACAAAGGTCTCTGTGTACACTCATGTCCAAAATTATTGTTGCATGACTATAAATATGTTGTTCTAGTAATATAATTTGATAACGAAAAATGAAAAAAATGAAATGAAATCTTTGAGTTTTACGTCCCACGGTTATGCCGGTTAGACTAAAGGAGACGGTGAGGATGAGTAATGAATGAAAATGGTGGAATGAAGAAAGTGAGAGGAAACGGGAGAATTCCAAGAAAACCCACGCACACGGTGTTTGTCCACCACAAAGTTCACTTGACGGGGGCTGGGATCGAACCCGGGACCCCTAGCACCAGAGGTGAACGCTCTACCACTGAGAATTTGATAACGAATTCTCCCGGTATTTCTTATAATGTTAGTATGTGTATAATCGGCAAAGACAAGTATGTGGTAAATTTCATGTCAAAAGAGCAGTAAATAAGAACAATAAAACGAAAATCAATTTTTCTTGTCCATTAGTTACATTTTATTTTACTCATTATGATTTTCGCATTTATAATTCTTTCCCTATGAAATTTACCACAAATATATTATTTCCTGATTATACACGTATCAGTATTAAAAGTACTCTGCAAAATTATCAAATTATATTCTTACAAGAAGACAGTTATAGATATGGGCCAATAATTTTGAACATGAGTGTACTTCATTTTGTCAGGGAGCGGTGCGTACAAAATTGGTACGATTTATGTATTCTCACTTGAACTCCCTATGTCAGCATGAACTGTGTACAACTGCGCAAATTGTTTCGAGCAGCTCTTGAAAGTTCCATCAAAAAAGCACTGCTGGCTGTCCCTCACAAGGGAAGTTCAGGATAAAGCACTTGCCTGCAGAGATACTAAGCATGCCATTTAAAGTCCCAATTCATGCTGATTACAACAAGCTAATAAAATTCCTGTATGGTTGAGAACGGTTCGAGATATTCAACTTCATAAAAGTTTATATGAGAAAATGAGGATATACGCATTTATACGTGTTAAGTTCAACATAATTAGTAACGAATATTGACATACGAATTGAAAGCTATTGGAAGTAACAAAAAAAAAAAAAAAAAAGTGTTTCGCAATAACTAACGGTACAATTAGTCAGATACAATTAGATACAATTGGTTTGTTAGATACAATTAGTCATTGCATTGTTCACAATAATCATAGGTTAGAGATGAAAATTGATCACTGTTGTTCTTCTGTTTTATGAAGAAATGACGCGGGCAAAAGACTCCCTTGCACCATGAACATTTTATATGTGCAATTGCGTTGCATCCGTCAAGGGAACAGTTCGCAGAACCAAAGCAAAAAGCAAATTCGACAAGTGATTCAAAAGTTATAGGCCTATAATTTGTTCGTAACCTGCTTTGTAGAACGCAAACTAAAACAATCATCACTCCTTTCCTCATATAAACTTCTAAGCTGAATATCTCGAACAGTTCTCAACGTACAGGAGTTTTATTACCTGTTGTAATCAGCATGAATTGGTCATTCAAATGACATGCTTATTTCTCTGCAGGCGAGTGCTTCTCCCAAACTTCCCTTGTCAGCTGGCTTCAGACCCTCATATCCATTAAATAATACAATAAAACAATTAATATAAACAATGAAATGTGCAAATTGTACATATAACAGAAAAGACAATCCCTTTATAAACATCCAAGCGTATGTCGTTCCACTTAGTGAGCAACTTTGTAACTTATAGGATGCCACATAGATTTGCTGTGATGATTACTAAATTAATCCCTAATTATTCTCTACTAAATTAATTAATAATCATAAATTTAGTATGAGGGATTAATTCCTCTCTTTCCAAATACAGTTTCTCCCAGGCTCGTGGCAGTCAGCACCTTCATATTTGCAATCAGCCACAGTCGTGGCAGTCAGCACCAATAATTGGCTGTGGCAGTCAGCACCTATCCGCCCCAGGCAACACAGGTGTTTGATGACAACATCGTGTCCGTGGGTTCTTCCCGTCTTCTCACACATTTTACCCCCAATTCTTTTACAATCATCCAGTTTCATATAGTCTTTTCAGCACCGAGGCTATAAGTTTAAGGTGGAATCTGAACCACACTAATGCGCTCAGATTTCAAGGCTCTCCCACCAAGTATCGAACCCAGGCCCCATGCACCAAAGGCATGTCCAGTAGCCACTAGAACAGCAGAGAAGGTCTTTTAGCTTCAAGAGGACAACATTGGAACTTAACACTGGACATTTCACATTTTAAATTCTTTTTTCAGGAAAATGAACATAAAATATTGGCAAGTGAATTATTATTATTATACTGTCGATAAATTGAAAATAAACGTAAGATTAGTTATAAACTTGATAATAAAGAATGTTTGGTTGATTGTTTCTTAAATATCAATCATCTATATAAATGACAATTAAAATAAATGATAAAAGCAAAGGAGGGAACCACAAAGCTTTACGCAAGCTGAGTGGCTAAGGTTAGAAGTCCCACAGAGTTCCGAGCAAACTAAGTGGGCAGGAAAGGAAGCCTAGAGCTCCGAGCAAGCTGAAGGCTTTTGGTTAGGTAACTCCTAGAGCTTCAAGCAAGCTAAAGGAGAGGAAATGACCAGCCGTGAGATGATAGTAATTACTGTAATTCTCCTGGTTTTGTAGTTGCTCCACTGTGGCGGTAGCCCTTCGTCGTCATGACGAGTGTCGCTGGCGTTCCTGTCTGCCACTGTAGTAATTCATAGTAAGACGCACATTGTTGAAATTTAAAAATATGAGCACGTGTTGGTTGTTAGTAAACAGAGCCTCGTGAGGGATAGCCTATTGCAATATCAATCAACTCATCTTAGCGAAAGAAAGCGATCAGTACCAGAATTGGTCAGTTCGCCCAACTACCTCCGGTACATACCTGATACAGTTTCCGAGGGTGGGATATTTCCAGTGACTGCACTCATGTAATCGTAATGTTAAGCTTGTTTATAAATTTCCGATTATTCTTCTTTTTTGAAAATCAGCAGCGTCATTACAGATTTTGCCAGGGGAGGGGGAGAAGATTGTCCACTGACAAAAAATTTCATCTTTTTATTGGTATATTAATATAGATTATTTAAAGATAGTTTTACATTACTTCACCTCCATTAAATAACACATCATGTCTGGGATATTCGGGGACCGAATTATTCCACTGGGAGCACACGTTCCTTTGCCCACTCTGGCTTTGTCACTGCATGGGCTTTTATAGAACTGGTGCTTGTGCCGCTGTGGAGAACGACCCTTCGACCCCCCCCCCCTCCTTCCCTGGATCAGCCTATGTGTGTTTATTGTTTTTGTCACATGTTATTGCCATCACTACTGAACTGAAGGGACTTCGTTCCAATATCCCTCTCATGTGTCAATGGAGCATACATCAATAGTGTATCGTTTCCTATGGCACCCCATGGATGGTATGGCTGTGGTGCCTATACATTAGTGTTAGGAACTGCAAAATTTAAACAATCGATGGTTCGCTGCATTGGAGTTTTAGCAAATCTTACACCACCGACATTTTCAAATCATTGTTCTCGTTCCTTGCAACAATAATTTAGAAACAAATCTATCAGCATTTCTATAATTTGTTCAAAACCATATTATACAATTATAAACGCCTCTCAAGAATTTTAACCCTAGAAATGTATGCTAATGTTTAAGTAAATATTTCAGCAGCGTAATACCCTGGAAATTCTTGTAATTGAGTGAAGAGTTACAAACATGGACCCTTTTAATTCAATTATATTAATGATACATAAAACAATTTATAAACCATGTATCACGTGGAATAAATCCTGTCCTGAGTCAATAAAAGTAAACAAATTCCTGCTTTTTTAAATTTTCTCACATTACTTCATCCTAAAACTTATGGATCATAATGTGTACTGCAGGTATAGCAGAAAAAGAATCCTCAATGTTTGATTTACCTAAACTTATAGATCAAAGGAAGAAACTGTATAGTGCCTCGACACTATAACAAGCAGGCAGACTGGGAAGATTCAAACTACAATAAGGAGACACGATGGCTCAATGGTAGAACACTTACATCTGGTGCGTGGGGACCCTGGTTCGATTCCCGGCTAGGTAAGTTTATGGTGGATAACATCATGTCCGTGGGTTTTTTCGGGGTACTCTCATTTCTTCCCACATTCTCATTCCACCAATTGTTCCATCATTCATTCATTTTCCTTAATCATCGTCTCCCTTAGCCTAAAGAGCATAATCATGGGACATTCATTGAAATATTTAATTTCATTTTTTTTAAATTTCAAAGTACAACAATTCAAAATATATTGATATGAAATCTCTAGTATTACGTCCCATGATTATATCTTGTAGCTTAAAGGAGACAGATGATTAGTGAAAGTGAACGATTATGATGGCACTAATGGAGTGATAATGTGAGAATAAACGGGAGAACCTAAAGAAAAGGAACTAATGGAGTGATAGTGTGAGAATAAACAGGAGAAACTCGAGAAAAGGAACTAATGGACTGATAATGTGAGAATAAACGGGAGAACCTCGAGAAAAGGAACTAATGGAGTGATAATGTGAGAATAAACGGGAGAACCTCGAGAAAAGAAACTAATGGAGTGATAATGTAAGAATAAACGGGAGAACCTCGAGAAAATAAACTAATGGAGTGATAATGTGAGAATAAATGGGAGATCGAGAAAAGAAACTAATGGATTCATAATGTGAGAATAAACACGAGGAACTCGAGAAAACCACTGATACGATGTTATCAATCTTGAGTTCACATGGTTTGAGATCGAACCAGGAACCTTTCGCATCAAAACTGAACGCTTTACCACTGAAACACTGTCTCAACCCCCCCCCCCAAATTATGTCGTTTGTTCAAGTTTAGCGTTCCCTTTGAGTACCAAAGCTATGTGAGACGAACATACAGTCTAAAGTGGAATCCGAACAACCGTAATAATGCACAGAAATTTCAATGCTTTCCCACCGGGAAACTAACTCGAGATCCCGTGCACCAAAAAAGCAAGCGCTAGTCATTAATGCAACGGAAACGATAATTCAAAATTAGTAAAACGACTCAGGTGCGCACTTAGCATTTTTCATTCGGAGGGGTTCAATCTTTGGGGGAGGGGGGGAGTTCAACACTACAAGCCATTACGTCTACATAGTAATGAACGATTATTATTCTGCACCCGAAAAGACAATAAGTAATTGTAATATACTTCAACGTTCAACCTATAGTTTCAGGAAGAGAAAAAAACGATAGATTGTTTTTATAAGAGAAAGAGTATAGATGAAGTGCGAGATCAAATATTAAGGTACATCAATCATTTTCCTGTTAAAACAATTATAAATTTATTGAGAAAGTGTACAAATTTATGTTGAGTTATAAAGTTTTGCGGGAGACCGCACCCGGTGGACCCTTCGTAGTTACGCTCCTGGAACGACTACTACAGCAGATATATAAAAGAAAGGCAACACTCGTGATTCGGATATTTTGAAAGTAAAACAATAATAATATTTAGGTAGATGGGCAAGGGCGCCCATGTTGTGGTTTCCAAGGAGGTTGCAAGTATGAGCGACGTTTAAAAAATAGTTTCAAATTTTGCTGTAACTAATTTAAAAACTCTATTGGATTTTCGATATTCTGAAGTACAATTTCCTCTAGGGGGGGGGCGAGCGCCCCACCTTGCCCCCCTGATGGGCGCCCTTGTAGATGGGATACTTTTTATTTCTTCCATTGTATTTCCTGTGCTGAGAAGGGAATGTAGTCTCATTATTTACAGGCAAGTCTAAAAGTTTTCTTTCCTTTTCTTGATTATGGTTCCTCATCTCATGACCTTGATAGAGGAATTCATATTTTTTGTGCTTGGCCATTAGCTTATGGTCCATGTATGTGGTCACGTAGACCTTCCTTCAATTCCAAGGAAACTGGTCAACCGCTCCTCCTACTGAGTTCTCCTAATATACAGCGAATCTCCAATTTCGCTTCTTTAGATTTTTCTTTAGAGAGAAAATTGACCAATTTATTGTTTATCAAGGATACTTAATATTACTGTATTACAAGAAGTCGTGGTTAGTTCATACTTTCATTTACGTCCCCTAAAACAGAACAAAAGCAAACGCACAGTATATGAACATCCATGAAACAATAGTGTCTTCTTCATAATAATCTACCATCGCTGGGAGATCTTCCTGCCACAAGACATTTTTGCAGATGGGCCATTTTCTGTTAATACAAATGTAACCAATGTAAGTAATTTTTTTTTTAAATGTAATACTTATATAGTCAGAGACGGA
Source organism: Thermobia domestica (assembly GCF_964235325.1). Taxonomy (NCBI): domain Eukaryota; kingdom Metazoa; phylum Arthropoda; class Insecta; order Zygentoma; family Lepismatidae; genus Thermobia; species Thermobia domestica. The sequence goes on along the minus strand of NW_027657059.1, from coordinate 17,768 downwards.
CTGGCATGGCCTGATGTCCTGCAAATGCAGGTGGTCCCACCCCAACTTAGGTACTAGTTCAAGTAAATCCCAGTTGTATAATATTAAATGACATAAACGAGAACTAAAAAGAATGTTCTCAATAACCAGCAGGTCCATTACTCAAGTTGACATTCGACTAAAACAACGTCAATCAGATCGGATCACGGTTCGGGTCAGTCGGGTCACGGGTCGGGTCGGGTCGGTCTTCAACCCGACCCGACCAGACCCGTTGAGAGCACTATTTTCAGGGGAGTCTAGATATTTTTAATTGATTTCTTTTTAGTTAAAATCTTTTATGAACGGTATCATGAAGAGCTGTGCTGTGGTAAAACATACTGGTACTACAAGGATAAGACGTATTGTAGTGTGCCAGTTGTAAAGAAACATCAAATCAAGTTAAAAATATGCGATGCTATTGACAATATGGTTCCATTTTTTTTATTGTAGTAATTGCCTTTGACTAGGCAAGGAAGGAGGAACCATTGTTGCTTGTTCTCATTGTTGCTTGGTTGTCTTTGCACAAGCACATTTGAAACAAAGAATTATGTTTTCGGGGTGAGAAATTTTAACTACCATCTCAATACGGTGTCGTCCCACTTGCGACATTCCTATTAGCGACAGGAACTGTTAACTGTCCTATGAGCGACCGATTCGATCTGTTAACTGCTCTATGAGTCACCGATTCGTTCATACTAAGATAATGGAAAAAGACAGTGTCTTCCCACTTGCGACAGTCCTATTAGCGACAGGAACTGTTAACTGTCCTATGAGCGACCGATTCGATCTGTTAACTGCGCCATGAGTCACCGATTCGTTCATACTAAGATAATGGAAGAAGACGGTGTCTTCCCACTTGCGACAGTCCTATTAGCGACAGGAACTGTTAACTGTCCTATGAGCGACCGATTCGATCTGTTAACTGCGCTATGAGTCACCGATTCGTTCATACTAAGATAATGGAAGAAGATAAGGTTCTCTCTTCTTTAACTTGTTTCATGCTAATGTGATTTAGAACCTAACAAGATGTACTATGAAAAATTTCGCTCTACCTGAATTTAATACGTGAAAATGCTCTCATTACATTAACAATCTTTATACGTTTTTCCTAATATTATATTTTTGAATTAATTTCTATGAATACATTTACTCTCCGCCTTTGTCTATGATTCTAATATAATTAAAAATTTCATGTTAAAATGATACGGAGCATAAGTTCAGATTGAATATGTTTATGGCATAAGAAAGAAATCAGAAAGATGTAGGGGCGCCCAAAGAAAATTTTCTAGGGAGGGGCATCTCCATGGTTGCTGTATCACGTCTGGTATATCTGTTATTTAATATACGTGGTTTGCTATATTACGTATACATTTTTGTGAGTCAGGGGGGCGATCCTTCCTTTCCATCGGGCGCCCATGGAAAAAAAAAGTTGATCACCACTCGAGGATATCAAAGAAATCTAAAAACACGGTATATTCGAAGAAATTATTACACAAGTTACAAATGTCTCGCAGGACTTAAAACAGTTCGTCTAGTTATATCAGATTGCTACACGACCAGCTTTTATGTATAAGTCAAAAAAGGTAGGAAGGCAAATTAAGCAATTAGTTTACGTTTCATTAGCTTACAATAGGGGGAAGGTAGTTTAAAGAGTTTGTTTACCTTTTGGGTTGTTTAGAGTGAACTGCATTGTAATTGGTGGGATTGGTTGAGAATAGTCAATCAAATGTAAGGGATCTCAAAAGCTGTCTTTTATCATTGACATTTTTTTTCAATTCATAGAGTCTTAGGAAGTCTAAAAAGTAGATAGTTGGCGAAACTGTTACACGTTTAAGTTTCTCAAAATAAAATATATTACTGTGCTTAGTGAGTAATTAGATTTGAATCAAATTAAGTTCAGAAAACAGAGCTTTTGAAGAAAGGGAATATTGCAACTGGATTTTCAATAATTACATAGGAATATACTTTTCATGGAAATATCCCTGTTGTCTCGTTAAGTTATTTGATATCTTTTATGTCAAATCTAACTCAAAATTAAAATAAGTCTTATTTGCACTCACAGTAGAGTTAAAATATATTTGACGAACAGTATCACTGGCACGTACATATTTCATGCAAAGATTGTTCGGGCGGTAATAACGCCAGAGGCAAACAAATTTTACAAGATGGAATCATATCATCTTCCATCATCTCAATGTAAATGAATCGGTCGCTCATAGGACAGATAACAGTTCCTGTCGCTAATAGGACTGTCGCTTCTGGGACTAATTCGAAGAAGACAAGGTCCTCTCTTCTTTAACTTGTTTCATGCTAATGCGATTTAGAACCTCACAAAATGTACTATGAAAAATTTCGCTCTACCTGAATTTAATACGTGAGACTACTCTCATTACACTAACAATATTTTATACGTTTTTCCTAATATTATATTTTTGAATTACTTTCTATGAATACACTGACTATATCAAGGGGAAAACTAACTAAATATTTAGAGTATTTGTCTATGATTCTAATATAATTAAAAATTTCATGTTAAAATGATGCGGAGCATAAGTTTAGATTGAATATGTTTATGGCATAAGAAGTAAATCAGAAAGAGGTAGGGGCGCTCGAAGAAAATTTTCTAGGGAGGGTCATCTCCATGGTTGCTGTACCATGTCTGGTATATCTGGTATTTCATATATACGTGGTTTGCTATATTACGTATACATTTTCGTGAGCCAGGAAGGTGATCCCTGCCTTCCCATCAGGCGCCCATGGAAAGAGGGTGTTCACCACTTGAGGATATCAAAGAAATCTTAAAAAAAAAAAAAAAAAAAAATGAATTGAAGAAATTATTACACAAGTTAAAAATCCCTCGCAGGACTTAACAGTTCGTCTAGTTATAAGGGATTATTTCAGCCTATACGACAAGCTTTTATGTATAAGTCAGAACAAGGAAGGAAGGCAAATTAAGCAATTAGTTTACGTTTTAGTAGCTTACAATAGGGAGGAAAGTAGTTTAAAGAGTTTGTTTACCTTTTGGATTGTTTAGAGTGAACTGCATTGTAATTGGTGAGATTGGTTGAGAATAACCAATCAGATGTAAAGGATCTCAAAAGCTGTCTTTTATCATTTACATGTTTTTTTCATTTTATTCAGTGTCTTTGGAAGTCTAAAAAGTATATAGTTTACACGTTTAAGTTTTTCAAAATAAAATATATTACTGTGCTTAGTGAGTAGATTTGAATCAAATTAAGTACAGAAAACAGAGCTTTTGAAGAAAGGGGATATTACAACTGGATTTTCAGTAATTACATAGGAATATACTTTTCATGGAAAAGTACCTGTTGTCTCGCTAAGTTATTTGATATGTTTTATGTCAAATCTAACTCAAAATTAAAATAAGTTTTATTTGCACTTACTGTAGAGGGAAAATACATTTGATGAACTGTATTACTGGCACGTCCATTTTTCGTAGCAAGGTTGTTCGGGCGCTAATAACGCCAGAGGCAAACATATTTCACGAGAGGGAATCATATCATCTTCCATCATCTCAATGTAAATGAATCGGTCGCTCATAGGACTGTCGCTTCTGGAACTAATCCTTTCAATACTTTAATTCTTTATTATTTTTTGATAATGACAAATGAGAAATATTTATTTTATTTTGTTTCTAAAAAACAAAAATATTGTGGGTGCACCGCACCCACAAGTTAATTTGTGTGAGTGCGGAGCCCCGCGGAGCACCCACGTAGTTGGCGCGCATGGTCACTGGACAGCCCAGAAAATCTGCATCACAAGCGATCTTCTAGGAATGTGGTTCTCCCTTCGTGACACAAGCAGCGCCAGGAAAGCCATGTGTAGTCGGAATCTACAGTTTTCCTTCTAAATGCGCTCTCGATTTTCCTCTTCGTGTAGATAATGAAACCCAATCATATTATTATTATTATTATTATTATTATTATTATTATTATTATTATTATTAAAAAGGTACATAATAAATACAAAAAATATATTCAAAAAAGCACACACACTGTTACATTGTACGCGTTAATGAGATTAGCTAAATAAAACGTATAATTGTTGATTTTGATTTAATAACCACTAGACATATAAAGTGAACACCTTATATTCAAGTACTGTTTCTTTTATTTTTTAATCCCTTGATTGGTTGATTATAGTTAAATAGGTACGTCAGCAGAGATGCTATTTTGTCCCCGTTCCGATAATAAAGGCGATGGCCAACACATATTACACATTAAAAAATTCAAAATACAATTTCTAGAAGTGTAGTTCGAATGTGAGTTCAAGAAAGTAAGATTTTCTTTTTTAATTTAGAAAAAGTATGAGAATTAAAACAGACGCCGGGAACAGGCTAAAGGAATTAAAAAGAAAATATATGTAACAAGAAAATTATTTTTTAAAAAAATAGCAAAAATAGTAACACATTAGAAGAAAAGTCTAACAAAGAAAAACCTCAGAGTAAATTATCTATTCCAATCTTATGAATAAAAGTTAGAACACTGTCACTAGAGATCGCATTGTTCGCCGAAACCTAAAACTCTTCGAAAATCCCAAAACATTCTCTGAGTTCGGCACATTCTACTAGAGTGTGCCGAATACTCAGTGAAATTATTAAGTCAACACTATACTGATGGTTGAAGTCACGCAATAAATAGGAATGTATGAGATGAAAGGGTCCAATACGCAAACGTGTCAGAATGACTTAGGACCAAGTCTGCCAGTTAACTGCATAAAACAGGTTTCACTGAGTGCAGCTTATTTTCGTTGGCTTACTACACTAAAATGTCCCTTAATGGACACTTCCTTAATACGAACAGATCTTTTTATCCGTGCGAAGATAGGCTAAATGTACGTATTATTATAGGAAAGAAACTCTCCTTCTTACGAATATACTCACAAGTAAACCTTACGTTTGGGTGAATCGAGTTGCTGACTGAGACACATATGAGAAAGTAGTACTAAATGTGGTCAGTATTTCAGTGAAGTTATAGCTGCGAAGCTCCAGGGGTTTAGGAGATACAACTACCAGAACATCACATGGAAGTACAGAATAGTCTTCATACAGTTAGAGGTAAAAGCTCTGTAAGACCTCTTGTAATGACAAAAGGTGAATAATAAATATATGGGTACATATTAGGACTAGGGGGAAGTCATATAGTAAGTGTATACCTGACGGCGGCCATCTTGAAATCCGCCATTTTGAATTAAGTTTAAGTTTTTAAAATAGGAATAGGGTCATGTGATACATGATTTAAGGCGCAAATTTAATCAGAAGAACAATGGTGACGTTAATTTTGATTTACGCCTAATTGGTAAAAAGTTACAGGAAAATTAAATATTGTTGCAGCAAATGTATTAGTCCGTTAGCCCACCTTGTAAATTTTGTGTTAATGATAATAATTAAATAAAAAGCAGGTGTATAAATATTAGGTCTATGGTAAAGTTGCCTTGATGGCGGCCATGTTCAAATCCGCCATTTTGAATCAGCAAAAGCTTTAAACAAAACGCACTGACACCTTATTAATAGCAAATTTTACCATAAATGCAATGGTATAATCATTTTTGCTTTATCGTTAACCAGCATTTGTTATCGAATTAACAAGTTGCTAATTTAAGGAAAAATGACCAAAGTGGAATTGTCATAATTGAACTTGGATCTTTCTTCCAGAAAAGTCCTCAATTAGTACAATCAATATGTAGTTCAGAAAAGAGTGCATGACTTGCACAAATTCTCTGCTCACAGTGAGCACACCTGACAAAGGCAATCGAGTTACACTTGACACATTTGTCGTTAACAATTCCGTCAAAGCAGTAGTCGTAAGGAGCGATCCATTTAATTTTGTGCTGGTTAATGATAAAGCAAAAATGGTTATACCGTTAGAGTTATGGTAAAATTTGATATTAATAAGGTGTCAATGTTATGCGTTTTGTTTAAAACTTTTGTCTGATTCAAAATGGCGGATTTGAACATGGCCGCCATCAAGGCAACTTTACCATAGACCTAATATTTATACACCTGCTTTTTATTTAATTATTATCATTAACACAAAATTTACAAGGTGGGCTAACGGACTAATACATTTGCTGCAACAATATTTAATTTTCCTGTAACTTTTTACCAATTGGGCGTAAATCAAAATTAACGTCACCATTGTTCTTCTGATTAAATTTGCGCCTTAAATCATGTATCACATGACCCTATTCCTATTTTAAAAACTTAAACTTAATTCAAAATGGCGGATTTCAAGATGGCCGCCGTCAGGTATACACTTACTATATGACTTCCCCCTAGTCCTAATATGTACCCATATATTTATTATTCACCTTTTGTCATTACAAGAGGTCTTACAGAGCTTTTACCTCTAACTGTATGAAGACTAATCTGTACTTCCATGTGATGTTCTGGTAACTGTATCTCCTAAACCCCTGGAGATTCGCAGCTATAACTTCACTGAAATACTGACCACATTTAGTACTACTTTCTCATATGTGTCTCAGTCAGCAACTCGATTCACCCAAACGTAAGGTTTACTTGTCAGATATTGATAGGGACAGTTCTCTCTCCCAACATTTTAGTAATGTCCTCATAACGGACAGAAATTATTCTTAGCTTGTGGATATTTAATATAGAAAATACTTTCTGCATTGTGAAAATAAATATGTAATAGGGCACATCTGCATGACGTACACTGCAAATAACTAGTATACAGTTTGTAGACAAGATTACAAATAAGTAAGTCCCGAGAAAGTACTTTCGTCTACAATTGGACCTTATGAAGAGGCGAAAGGAGTTTCTGGCTCATTATAGCTCAGAGGTAGGGTAAGATCTTCCCGTTGCAACTCGGAGATGGGTGAGGATACCTCTTGCCCATTGCAGCTCAGTGGTAGGGTTAGAGGAGTCCCTACCACCCTTTGCACCTTAGAGAGAAGCAAGTATTGCTTGTCCTTTGCAAATCAGAGATAGATAGGCAATGACTAGTTGACAACTTATGTCTTCTGTCTCGAGCTGTCCATTTTTATAGCCAATCTTGGGAAGCGGAAGCCTGTGGAGGGATCAAAGGGGTCATCTTCGTATCTATTCGTGTTTCATCGGCGGTGACGGCATCCGTCGGCTGCTTGCTGGTGCTTATGACAAAGATGATGATTTCGTTTACTAGTATGAGGGGATATTGCAATATTGCATGTTGCTATTGCGTAACATTTACTTTTCGGAATGTAATAAGCGAATTCAGAGATTTATACAAGAGATGACAAGCATTTGAAGAAAATTATCACACGTGAAGTATTGCAGCACACGCCGATACAAAGTATCGCTATCCTCCCCGAGCGATACTTCTGTCTCTTTACAGAGGATATTTCCCCCTCATTCGCCTCAGTAATTAGAACAGTCAGTACAATATATTAGTCTATTTTTATAATCAATGTACAAGTATAATCTTGTGTTTACTTTATATTGGATACCATTAGCGCATGAGGAGTAAGTAATTTAAAATTGTGTAACTTCTCTATCACGGACACCTTTCATTTACGGACAAATTCGTCTTTCGTGCGAGCAGTCCTGGGTTCAATTCTCGGTGCGAATACTTGGTCCAAAAGGTGTAATAACATTTTCAGGCCAGCCACCCTGAGTGAGGTTTATCCTGGGTTTTCTTCATTCACACCAGGCAAATGACAGGATGGTACTGTACATAACATGATAGAAAAGGCTGTTTCCTTCCTTCCCCGCAGCGAGGGATGTCATCCCTCATATGTGTGTGATGGGCTAACATGATCATAGATGATGAAAGCCCAGAAATCTAATTCCTAATCCTAATTTACGGACAAATTATCAGTTTTTTTTTTTTTTTGGTGCTCGTTGTTCAGAAGTTTCACTGTATCAATCCACTTGCTAGTGGAAGCGCATCTGTTCGAGGAAAATAGATTTGATTCTGCGAGACGAGAACAAATTTTAGCGATGAGATTCGTAGCAAAACACACGTCTTCCAATACACAGTAACAGATATATTTTTCCGAAACGAGACATCATTTTCACGAGACTCATTTTTGAGACGAGACAACTTCAATCTTGTCTCGTGCATACTAAGAACTTGACTAAACGAAAGAAAAATAATATGACAAATGATGCTGGCTAATTACTGTTCTTTTAAGCTAATTACTGGTTAAACAGATAACAAGTTTTTGTCCTACATGAACTGTATTTAGGTAATGTTCCAATCATCGCCGAAAGCACATTCATTTTTCTTTGTTTTCTTTCTTTCTTGCATAGCGATATTACTTAACACACCGTGATATCCTGAAGGCATTCAAAAGAAAGAAGAGGTTGTCCACCTTTCTGAGAGAAATTAACCTTGGAATAGGTAAGAGCCTACATATACCGTGTGGTAGGTCACGTACAGTGAAACATCAAAAAAATTTGTATTGCGAGGAACAAGACCAAGACTTGTGAATATTAGATTCAAACCTCAAGGTTAATGTATGCAGACGGAAGGACAGAATGATAACCAGTATTATGCTTTTTGTTGAATAAATGTCCTTTTTATAGGTTATACCCTTGATTCTCTATTGTACACTATTATACGTGTAAGGACCTACTATATATGGAATTATATCAAGACCCTTCATGGACATATTTATTATGAATTTCGCCTTATGAAGGATGACACAACACTTTCGCTTAAAAGAAATTTGTACGATTGAAAAGACCGGGAGCGAGTAAGGTATTGGTTAATGTTCTTGCTTCAAATCTGCTGATACGTTTTTATTAGATGGTATTACATGTATATTAGAAACTAATCTTTTTGCAAGAATTATTACACACATTTATAAAGATTTGATATTACTTTGATTGATTGATTTTGAGTGTTTTAGCGTTCCTTTTAGCAGCGACGCTTTTGAGACGTGGACCTGCAGCTTAACATGGGATCGGAGCTACATGAGCTCCTACCGGGAAACGAATCGGGTCTTCCACGCGAAAGGTGTATATGCTAACCGCTTAGCCATGAGAAAGCTCATTTCATATTACTGTTTGAGAGCATGGTATTATATATATTTTGAATGTGTTATAGAAGGCAAGTTACAGTATAAATATAATACGTTGTGCCCTTGTTTTGTGTCTAGCAACGATTAGGCCTAACTGGATATGCAAGCAATAGTAGTCCTTTAAAATTATTTTTTTCAAATTACAAATATGTTTTTTTCCCAGTTTGCAATTTAAAATTTAAAAAAATCGCTTAATAAATAATTTTAAAAATATTTAAAAATATTTTAAAAATGTCATTTTAATCTTCAGAAAAAAAGGCGATACTATTTTGTAGCATTACATAGTGCCAGAAATACAGGGTGTTTCAAAACAACACCGACAACGTTTGGGAGGTGATTCCTGACACTAAAATAAGACAAAACGTATAGACCAACCTGTGTGCACAAATCCGTCATTTCGGAGTTATAGGTTGCCGAAAACATGAAAAAAAAAATGAACCTTCAAGGTTCATAGCTCCAAAAATATATGGGACCTACTGTAGTCGGGTCAAGACTTCACTTAGCAACTAATATGTGCGCTTTCCAAAAATACATGTTCCAGAATCCTAAGGTATTCACACAAAAATTTTTATAGAGGGAGTTTGGCTACGGGCATCATTTGAAGTACTCACCAACTACCTCTATAAAAATTGTTGTGGAAGTACTGCAGGATTCTACACCTGGATATTGGATAGCGCACATACTATTCTCTGTTCAGCGTAAGCTCTAAACTCCGATAAACAAAATGTTTGTATCCTTCCGCTTATCACAGCTACGATTAGCTAGTAATGTATCACTCCCACTCTCCACGGGGAGGAGCAAATTATACACGTGTATTTTGACAATACTGTCTCGTGTTGTCCAGATACTTACAGCAGCAGCAGAAAAGAAAAACTCGAAAGATTAAAAAAAAAAAATTGAATTTCGCTGGTAAACAATTGTTGTTTAGTGAGTAAACGTTTACGTTTTTGGTGTTTCAGCACAACACTCGCGGAACCGGGATTCATGCAAACCATATTTCAGACTTTAAAAGCAGAACACGCTTTCACAGTTGAATTGGCGCAATAATTACTGCGCATGCTTAGTGTTTATTTGTATTGTTTCATTAACCACACTCGATTGCAGTATTATTAGATAATCTGCATTATATTTTTGTCATTTATAATAACGTAGTAGTTTTATGTGGAGCTTCATAGTGAAAGTAATAATCAAATCATATGAACTATTTTGCGGAGGAGTACAAGCATCGGTAAGCCAACAGCAAATCAGCTAGATTTAGTTTCACGTGGCTTTGTTTATCGCAGTTTAGAGCTTACGCCGAACAGGGAATAGCTCCTAAGTGAAGTCTTGACCCACCTACGGTGGGTTGAAGCTATGGACCTTTAAAGTTCATTTTTTCATGTTTTCAGCAGCCTATAACTCCGAAAGGAAGCATTTGAGCACCCTGGTTGATCTATACTTTTTGTCTTATTTTGGTGTCAGGAATCAGCTCCAAAACGTTGTCGGTGTTGTTTTGAAATACCCTGTATAAATAATAATAATAATAATAATAATAATAATAATAATAATAATAATAATAATAATAAAGACTGCCGGAGTCTTATTTTACATTTTGTACGCAAATATCGCCTCTCGTTTCCCTTGTTTATATCGAAAAAGGGATATGAGACACACAATAACAAAATTCAGGATGCAATTATTATTATTATTATTATTATTATTATTATTATTATTATTATTATTATTATTATTATTATTATTATTTTAAATGCCGCCAACACACATCCTCTTGCCCAACTTGTTTCGCTGTATATGCTTTCATTTATCACCAGAAACCGTAGATTGTATATGCGGGTACGTACAAAGTTACTCGAGCCGTGAGAAAGAGTGGAAACAAAAGTTTACCTTTTTAGTGTATTACATTTGCTCATACCCTTAACTGAACATCGTTATTATCTTATCATATTCAAAAGCGCGCACTAAAGAGTGATAAATAAATAATGCTCTATATAGGTTTATTACTCATTTGATTCCTCTCCTTCTCTACACTGAGAAAAAAAATTGTAGGTGGCATACTTAAAAAGATAGGTTACATGCGTAATTCCTGTAGTTTCTGGACTTAACGTACAACAGACGTATAACTGAAAACGCATGTTTTATAATACTTTCTGTATAAGTGTTCCATTTATACGTACTTTCTGTATGAAATAATGTAGGCGGTCAGGATCTTACATACAAATGGACGTATTTAACATATAGCTGACGAAGGTAACATAAGTATATGCATGTAATATACGGAAAACTGTTAGATGTCAGACATCCCGCAACGACATTATGTAACACCTAAGGGCAGTGCCTATGTAGCATACGGATATCGTATGCTCCGTTCTGATTTCTATAGTAAACAAGAGGACACCGTATATTTATACAATATACCGCTGTCCGGAGAAGGGATTTTTCTCTGTGTAAACTGAATATAGCCAGTTGAGTTGATTTTGAGTTTAATGTCCCTTTCAGCAGCGAGGGTATATGAGACGTGGACCTATTGTTTAACGTGTGGAATCCGAACCATATGAGCTCCTGCCGGGAATCAAATCCGGGTCTCTCTCAGAACATAGCCAGGGTAGAATCTAATGAAATTCTCCAATATTACTAGCATTTTAACAAAAGATATCCAAAGATGAGATAGTAATACTCAGTGGCGTATTTAGGGGGCTTCCGGGCTTAAGCCCCCCCCGAAATTTTATTTACTATATTAAAGTAAATGAAACATCTTGCAGAATTTTCACATTTCCAGAAATAAAGTTAACAAAGCTCTCCCCCGAAACAAAATCGTAAATATGCCACTGGTAATACTAATCGTTAGGATCTCATTTCGCTTAATAAAATGATATGGGAGAGTGGTGGAAATCATACGGAGTTTTCGAGGAAAACGAGTTCCATTGTAAACCTAAAAATTGATACGAAAACCACTTCAATTATGAATATGAAAATTGATTCTAAAGTATTTAAACTAATCGAGCTGTTTCATTATGTTACTAGTTAGATGATATTGTGAAAGTGATGTCTCGTGAGCAATTCTACATTTCTCATGTTCTCATCCTATAATTATTTTGTATTAGTTTCTTTTATTGTCCAGCACATTAAATAAAGATTTATTAACTTTAAAACTCAATCGTATGTAAGAAGATAAATTACTTTTACTTGCTTGTTGTCTCATATAGATCGTTAAATGACGTCAAACGATTCAAACTGATTGTTCGTGGGTTAATTGATTGATGTGTATATCATATTTATGTGCTTTGTCAGCAGTGAAGCACGAAAGTTACAATTTAAAGTGGTGTCTGAAGCACTGTAGTGTGCTCGCTTTTCTTCTAACGGAAATCGAAACCGGGACCACATGCATCAAAAGCATGCGCGGTAGCCACTAGATCAGAGAGAAGAGGTGATTGGTCGGTGGTGGTGGTAGTGTCGCTGCAAGCTGCAGTGGCGGTAGTGTTATGAGCTTGATACCAATTTAACGACCATCAGGCTGTTAAAGGAGTCTGACCAGGATATACATCAAATGTTACAAATCGATGTTCGTCGATGAAGATGATCCATCTAGTTGATTCCAAGATATGTTTAATCAAAAATGGGTTTCCTGTGCATTTCTATGGGGGTTATTATGGATATCACCCTTGCTTGATAGACTGTCCGCATTACTATTGAGATTAGCGGGATAGTATGAAAGGCGGGATGCAAGATACTGATCTGAATGGGAAAAAATGCTAAAGCGAAACTAATGATTTTCCACTAAACTCCTTCACGTGGCGTACAATGTGAGAGTGCAATTTGTTTTCAAACAACGTGGAAAGGAAGCCAATGAGCAGCAAACTCAGCAATAATCTTGCTTAATTTAATTGTACAGATCTCATATCAACATTAAATTTTCATGTCCCAACACTTAAAACTCGTGCTAATAACTCTGGTCTGTTTTATTGCAAAAAAGCAAGGACCAACGTATTATTGAAATCACCAATTTGGAGAATGTGTTCTATTTATAACAAAATATGTATCAGACACAAAGAAATTGACATCTGCCATATGAACTCTATGTTTAAGAAAACAATTGTAAATGTATTATGTAATACACCAACACTATAATTGGGCTTATGCCTGTTGTGTTGATGACAAATAAATAAATAAATAAATATTACGTCACTATCTTTAAAAATTCAGTTCAACGTTCACGAATATGCCTTTTAGGATAAGGGAGATGGATGACTAAAGCAAGTGAATGATGATGGAAGAATTGGTGGAATGAGAATGTGGAAGGAAACGGGAGTACCTCGAGAAAATCCACGGACAGGATATTGTCCACCACAAACTTACTTGGCCGTGGGTCGAACACGCACAAGAGGTAAGCGCTTTATCATTGAGGCATCATTTCCCCTTATATAGTATGTCTTTAAGCTAGAGTATATGCCTAATTCGTTGTGCCGAACATAATTGAATTTTAGTACAGAATTGGCTGGTTGATTTGAATATAACCAGTGGCGGATTCAGGATATGATCAAGGGAGGGGCTAAACCATAGTTTGCCGCTTTTATCCAGTGTATAACTGAGGATCAAGGGGGGGCTATAGCCCCTATAGCCCCCTTGGATCCGCCCTTGAATATAACTACCCTTCTTAGCACCGAGATTATATGAGACAGAACCTAATGTTTAAAACAGAATCAAAATGAAATGAAATGAAATCTTTAAGTTTTACGTCCCACGGTTATGCCGGTTAGGCTAAAGGAGACGGTGATAATGAGAGATGAGTGAAATGGTGGAATGAAGAAAGTGGGAGGAAACGGGAGAACCCCGAGAAAACCCACGAGCACGAAAACAGAATCAATTCGCTGATCGGATTTATATCCAAAGCAAGTAACCTCAATGGTAATCGAACCCGGCACAACACCAGCAGAAAACAAAATAGAGAATGAAATTCTTTTAATTACTCCTCATGAACAACCTAGTTTGTATCTATTCAAAACTTGTTTCACGATTAGTTTATAATAATTTGCTCTGAAATTCAGATTTTACTGACACTGTCAACCCTAGGAATATCTTGAAGTAAGGCTCCTGTTTCTTTCCCATCTACCATTATTAATGAAACCCAAAGCAGTTACGTGTGAAGTTTGATGATAAACAGGAATCTATGCAGAGTAAACTGTTTATGGCCCGCTTTGGGATTTTATAAAAATTCCATCTCATAAATATACTTTTCCTAAATGAGGTGTATAATTCTTATTAAATTTCCTTTTTTAACAGTGCCCTACGACCTTCGATATTGTTGATTTTCTTTTTGTTTTCCAGTATCGACTGAAATGAAATCACATCTTTCTTCACACAATTTTATATTGTGTTACGGTACGAGATTTTTTTTTTTTCTTTTAAAGTTTTGTTCAGCCCACCTTTCATGATGTATAACATGGTGATATCAGACTTCAAAGTAAACATTTTCTTTGTGTATGTGAACAGTATGCTCACACTGCATGACTGTGTTTGTAACTGCTTGATACGCTTCGTTGTACTGTTATGAGTTGTCAGAGGAAAGAGATTTCTTTCCTAGTATAGCTAGTTGTTGCATGTTAATTCAATCAACCCAGGCTTCATGTCTCCCGTGGCCCTTTATTGGGACAGCACAATAATAATAATAATAATAATAATAATAATAATAATAATAATAATAATAATAATAATAATAATAATAATAATAAATAATAATAATAATAATACATTTCACAATCATTCATTTTCATCTGTCTTCTTTAATCTTAGCCCCTTAACGACGGAATTACTTAAAATAGTTCGAAAAAATTTCAGTTAGGTATTCTTACATGAATTAGGATTACTCAAGTTGAATCAACCGATAAATGTGTGAAAAATATTTTTTTTACTATGTACGAGTATTTTCGGTATGTCGCGAATTCGAGACATTCGGCAGGTAGGTTACATTTCACACAGAAAATAAGAATGCTTATAAATTTTACATTTAGAGTAGTACAAATTATTTCTAAATTAATACTTAGTAAGATTTTTATCTTACTTAATAACTCTGTCAACAATTTTTGTATTTTCAACTACCCATGGAATTCAAGGGGAAAAAATGTTCCTGTTCAGACATAAATGAACATATATCTGGGACACTTTATCACTGTACGTCCTTTGCAGTGCGACTTTTTGCTACGCTGCCTTGATTTAATTAAGAAAGCCAGTACGCTACTGCATCTGTGCGCACTTCAGTGTTCGAAATTGCCTGCGTTAGACCACGATGCCTCTTCTGTTAAAGGATGAGGACGAAAGCTCTCTTTATCGTTTGGCAAGATCTTTTCTTTCCGTAGAAAGAGCAGTGGCGGATCTAGCCCGGGGCCGTGGGGGCCTAGCCCCTAGTTTTTTGATTGGCAAAAATAATTTAAGCTATCATTTATACATTTTTTTTAAAGTTTATAGTAAACTCATGATATACCTCTCATAGTATGGGTTCTGGTTGGCCCCCACCAGTTTTTATCTTCTAGCTCCGTCTCTGAGAAAGAGATGCTGCAACTGCTGTTCTGAAGGAAAGTTCATCTTTCTGTTTCTTCTTCGGAATCCCTAGGATTTCACAGTCACGACGATGGGAGAGTAATCAGCTGTTGACAATAACAACATAAACTAGAGCGCAATGAGTTCGGAATGTGGAATGAGAGACATCCAAAAGGCTTAAGGGCATGACCGTGAGATGTTAAAATAAATTCATTTTTCAACCCATCCTTCACAGTCAAAAAGCCACAACTTCAGTTTGCCATCCGTTTGTGAGTTGTTTTGGGACAAGTGGAGTCATTTGGAGAGAGTAAGGGGGTCAATTTGTCTCCTAAGTTTGAGAAACAAATGCTTTTTAATAAATTGTATATTCATATACTAATAAGAAAACGTGAAAGTTATGTCGGCGGGCAATCTCGCCCCACCCCCACTCACCCGGGAAAAGATGAAATGACACTATTATTGTTTGGGACTGAATCAATATCCCACTTCCCTTTTTAAGCACAGAGGCTTTCCAGATAAACAAGTGCAATCCAAATCTTATAAAATCCTACTGAGACTCGAACTTAAGGTTTCTTCCTGCATCCAAACTGGTAGCATGGGCCTCGATATAAAGTCTACAGGCCAGAAAGAGAGATCATCTCCCTTGTGACTTTAAAATTATTTTATTTAGAAAAAAAATAAGAAAAATACACGAGTAACTTACTCGTACGCAGTGGCGGATCCAGGATATGATCAAAGGAGGAGCTAAACCATAGTTTGCCGCTTCATCCAGTGTAAAGCAGGATTGAAGCCCATTTTATCCAGTGTACACCTGAGCGTCAAGGGGAAGATATAGCCCCTATAGTCCCACACTTTGGATCCGCGCCTGCTCGTACGTATATGTAAAATCTCTGACTGTCCATTCCAGGGCATGAAAAACAATATGAGAAACCTGAAACCTTCTTTACGTTTCTCTTTTATTTCTACTTTATAGATCATTGTGCCTTTCCCGCTGGACTAGTGGTTAGCATGATCGTCTTTGTAACACATGGTTCTGCGTTCGATCCATTACGGGGATCTGCATTCCACTTCAAATGGTAGATCCACGTTTCATATAACCTCGGAGTTGTTGAAAAGGGACGTTAAAACTCGAACAAACAAATTTATCATTGTATATTCGCATGCTTTCTTTTACTTATTCCATAACAGACCACAAGTACTTGGATGTGATAATTACATATTCAAGTGATTATGTATGGAGTTAAAATATGTAAAATGGCTCCTTCTGTAGTGTAGTATTGTCTTTGATTCGTGGGAGGGATTACAAGTACGCTGTTTCATAGAACTTTCATGTAAACTTTATAAAACAGAATACCAGCAAAAGTCATCCCTTTCTGGTATCAACCATATGAGCTTCCATGGAGGTTAATATTTACTTAAAAGACAGCCTGTTACATTAGCGCTACCGGTACTGAAGAACTACGTATAAATGATACCGTACCTTGTGTTGGAAATAAGGTCTATTTTCTTAAGAACTATCAGTTGGTTGGTTGTTTCCGAGATTTTTTGCGGCCCCGGGTTCGATTCGGGGACACTCGGTGAAAAATAAAACTTTTTCAGGCCAACCATCCTGAATGAGGCTTTCCTGCGTTTTCCTCATTCACACCAGGCAAATGCCGGGGTGGTTCCTAACATACAGGTCCCAGGTCGCTACATTCTTTCTCAAATCCTTCCTGTTTTTCTTTTTCTCTGATAGTGTGATCACCGAGGGACATCCCTTATACGTGACGGACTAACATGGCCATAGATGTCGAAAGTCCAGAAATCTTTAATTCCTAATCCTTGATTTAGAGTTTTGCCCCCTTTCTGCTCCGAGGCAGAGAAATGGTTTCAACGATATATAAAATCCCTCTGGAGCATTTCTCCGATCTAGTTAAGCCTGGGTCACCAGTATTTTCGGAGTACAATTTTTTTTACCCCTGTTTATTCAAAGTCCCCTGGCAGAAAATTTCATGAAACTATGACTGCTGAAGTTTAACGTATAAACCTCCACACAGGCTTGAACCCGGGTTTCGTGTATCAAAGGCGTGTGTGGTGACCATACGGACGAAAGCGAACTCCAGGAATCACCCAGGAAAACATTTAGAATTACAATAATATTATTCTGTTGTTATTTTAAATTTGAGGCTTTACAC
>NW_027657058.1:0-44025 GCF_964235325.1 Thermobia domestica | reverse complement strand
TATGTCCCTTTAGTTTCCCTTAAGGGAGACGGATGATTAAGGCCCAAGTGAATGATGATGGAAGAATTGGTGGAATGAGAATTATTTTCTTCTCTTATAAAATCAAATCTTTTAGTTTAACGTCCAACGATTATGTCCTTTAGTCCTAAGGGAGACGGATGATTAATGGCAAGTGAATGATGATGGAAGAATTGGTGGAATGAGAATTATTTCACTTCTCTTATAAAATCAAATCTTTAAGTTTAACGTCCAACGATTATGTCCTTTAGTCTAAGGGAGACGGATGATTAAGGCAATGATATATGATGGAAGAATTGGTGGAATGAGAATTATTTCACTTCTCTTATAAAATAAATCTTTAAGTTTAAACGTCCAACGATTATGTCCTTTAGTCTAAGGGAGACGGATGATTATGGCAAGTGAATGATGATGGAAGAATTTGGTGGAATGGGAATTATTTCTCTTCTCTCTATAAAATGAAATCTTTTAGTTTAACGTCCAACGATTATGTCCTTTAGTCTAAGGGAGACGGATGATTAAGGCAAGTGAATGATGATGGAAGAATTGGTGGAATGAGAATATTTCTCTTCTCTTATAAAATCAAATCTTTTAGTTTAACGTCCAACGATTATGTCCTTTAGTCTAAGGGAGACGGATGATTAAGGCAAGTGAATGATGATGGAAGAATTGGTGGAATGAGAATTATTTCTCTTCTCTTATAAAATCAAATCTTTTAGTTTAACGTCCAACGATTATGTCCTTTAGTCTAAGGGAGACGGATGATTAAGGCAAGTGAATGATGATGGAAGAATTGGTGGAATGAGAATTATTTCTCTTCTCTTATAAAATCAAATCTTTAAGTTTAACGTCCAACGATTATGTCCTTTAGTCTAAGGGAGACGGATGATTAAGGCAAGTGAATGATGATGGAAGAATTGGTGGAATGAGAATTATTTCTCTTCTCTTATAAAATCAAATCTTTTAGTTTAACGTCCAACGATTATGTCCTTTAGTCTAAGGGAGACGGATGATTAAGGCAAGTGAATGATGATGGAAGAATTGGTGGAATGAGAATTATTTCTCTTCTCTTATAAAATCAAATCTTTTAGTTTAACGTCCAACGATTATGTCCTTTAGTCTAAGGGAGACGGATGATTAAGGCAAGTGAATGATGATGGAAGAATTGGTGGAATGAGAATTATTTCTCTTCTCTTATAAAATGAAATCTTTTAGTTTAACGTCCAACGATTATGTCCTTTAGTCTAAGGGAGACGGATGATTAAGGCAAGTGAATGATGATGGAAGAATTGGTGGAATGAGAATTATTTCTCTTCTCTTATAAAATGAAATCTTTTAGTTTAACGTCCAACGATTATGTCCTTTAGTCTAAGGGAGACGGATGATTAAGGCAAGTGAATGATGATGGAAGAATTGGTGGAATGAGAATTATTTCTCTTCTCTTATAAAATCAAATCTTTTAGTTTAACGTCCAACGATTATGTCCTTTAGTCTAAGGGAGACGGATGATTAAGGCAAGTGAATGATGATGGAAGAATTGGTGGAATGAGAATTATTTCTCTTCTCTTATAAAATGAAATCTTTTAGTTTAACGTCCAACGATTATGTCCTTTAGTCTAAGGGAGACGGATGATTAAGGCAAGTGAATGATGATGGAAGAATTGGTGGAATGAGAATTATTTCTCTTCTCTTATAAAATCAAATCTTTTAGTTTAACGTCCAACGATTATGTCCTTTAGTCTAAGGGAGACGGATGATTAAGGCAAGTGAATGATGATGGAAGAATTGGTGGAATGAGAATTATTTCTCTTCTCTTATAAAATCAAATCTTTTAGTTTAACGTCCAACGATTATGTCCTTTAGTCTAAGGGAGACGGATGATTAAGGCAAGTGAATGATGATGGAAGAATTGGTGGAATGAGAATTATTTCTCTTCTCTTATAAAATGAAATCTTTTAGTTTAACGTCCAACGATTATGTCCTTTAGTCTAAGGGAGACGGATGATTAAGGCAAGTGAATGATGATGGAAGAATTGGTGGAATGAGAATTATTTCTCTTCTCTTATAAAATTGAAATCTTTTAGTTTAACGTCCAACGATTATGTCCTTTAGTCTAAGGGAGACGGATGATTAAGGCAAGTGAATGATGATGGAAGAATTGGTGGAATGAGAATTATTTCTCTTCTCTTATAAAATCAAATCTTTTAGTTTAACGTCCAACGATT
The DNA here is from genome assembly GCF_964235325.1 of Thermobia domestica. Lineage (NCBI taxonomy): Eukaryota > Metazoa > Arthropoda > Insecta > Zygentoma > Lepismatidae > Thermobia > Thermobia domestica. Next base: position 41,782 of record NW_027657058.1, on the reverse strand, counting down.
ATGTCCTTTAGTCTAAGGGAGACGGATGATTAAGGCAAGTGAATGATGATGGAAGAATTGGTGGAATGAGAATTATTTCTCTTCTCTTATAAAATCAAATCTTTTAGTTTAACGTCCAACGATTATGTCCTTTAGTCTAAGGGAGACGGATGATTAAGGGCAAGTGAATGATGATGGAAGAATTGGTGGAATGAGAATTATTTCTCTTCTCTTATAAAATCAAATCTTTAAGTTTAACGTCCAACGATTATGTCCTTTAGTCTAAGGGAGACGGATGATTAAGGCAAGTGAATGATGATGGAAGAATTGGTGGAATGAGAATTATTTCTCTTCTCTTATAAAATCAAATCTTTTAGTTTAACGTCCAACGATTATGTCCTTTAGTCTAAGGGAGACGGATGATTAAGGCAAGTGAATGATGATGGAAGAATTGGTGGAATGAGAATTATTTCTCTTCTCTTATAAAATCAAATCTTTTAGTTTAACGTCCAACGATTATGTCCTTTAGTCTAAGGGAGAGACGGATGATTAAGGCAAGTGAATGATGATGGAAGAATTGGTGGAATGAGAATTATTTCTCTTCTCTTATAAAATCAAATCTTTTAGTTTAACGTCCAACGATTATGTCCTTTAGTCTAAGGGAGACGGATGATTAAGGCAAGTGAATGATGATGGAAGAATTGGTGGAATGAGAATTATTTCTCTTCTCTTATAAAATGAAATCTTTTAGTTTAACGTCCAACGATTATGTCCTTTAGTCTAAGGGAGACGGATGATTAAGGCAAGTGAATGATGATGGAAGAATTGGTGGAATGAGAATTATTTCTCTTCTCTTATAAAATCAAATCTTTTAGTTTAACGTCCAACGATTATGTCCTTTAGTCTAAGGGAGACGGATGATTAAGGCAAGTGAATGATGATGGAAGAATTGGTGGAATGAGAATTATTTCTCTTCTCTTATAAAATCAAATCTTTTAGTTTAACGTCCAACGATTATGTCCTTTAGTCTAAGGGAGACGGATGATTAAGGCAAAGTGAATGATGATGGAAGAATTGGTGGAATGAGAATTATTTCTCTTCTCTTATAAAATGAAATCTTTTAGTTTAACGTCCAACGATTATGTCCTTTAGTCTAAGGGAGACGGATGATTAAGGCAAGTGAATGATGATGGAAGAATTGGTGGAATGAGAATTATTTCTCTTCTCTTATAAAATGAAATCTTTTAGTTTAACGTCCAACGATTATGTCCTTTAGTCTAAGGGAGACGGATGATTAAGGCAAGTGAATGATGATGGAAGAATTGGTGGAATGAGAATTATTTCTCTTCTCTTATAAAATGAAATCTTTTAGTTTAACGTCCAACGATTATGTCCTTTAGTCTAAGGGAGACGGATGATTAAGGCAAGTGAATGATGATGGAAGAATTGGTGGAATGAGAATTATTTCTCTTCTCTTATAAAATCAAATCTTTTAGTTTAACGTCCAACGATTATGTCCTTTAGTCATAAGGGAGACGGATGATTAAGGCAAGTGAATGATGATGGAAGAATTGGTGGAATGAGAATTATTTCTCTTCTCTTATAAAATCAAATCTTTAAGTTTAACGTCCAACGATTATGTCCTTTAGTCTAAGGGAGACGGATGATTAAGGCAAGTGAATGATGATGGAAGAATTGCAGGAATGAGAATTATTTCTCTTCTCTTATAAAATGAAATCTTTCAGTTTAACGTCCAACGATTATGTCCTTTAGTCTAAGGGAGACGGATGATTAAGGCAAGTGAATGATGATGGAAGAATTGGTGGAATGAGAATTATTTCTCTTCTCTTATAAAATGAAATCTTTTAGTTTAACGTCCAACGATTATGTCCTTTAGTCTAAGGGAGACGGATGATTAAGGCAAGTGAATGATGATGGAAGAATTGGTGGAATGAGAATTATTTCTCTTCTCTTATAAAAATGAAATCTTTTAGTTTAAGGTCCAACGATTATGTCCTTTAGTCTAAGGGAGACGGATGATTAAGGCAAGTGAATGATGATGGAAGAATTGGTGGAATGAGAATTATTTCTCTTCTCTTATAAAATGAAATCTTTTAGTTTAACGTCCAACGATTATGTCCTTTAGTCTAAGGGAGACGGATGATTAAGGCAAGTGAATGATGATGGAAGAATTGGTGGAATGAGAATTATTTCTCTTCTCTTATAAAATGAAATCTTTTAGTTTAACGTCCAACGATTATGTCCTTTAGTCTAAGGGAGACGGATGATTAAGGCAAGTGAATGATGATGGAAGAATTGGTGGAATGAGAATTATTTCTCTTCTCTTATAAAATCAAATCTTTTAGTTTAACGTCCAACGATTATGTCCTTTAGTCCTAAGGGAGACGGATGATTAAGGCAAGTGAATGATGATGGAAGAATTGGTGGAATGAGAATTATTTCTCTTCTCTTATAAAATGAAATCTTTTAGTTTAACGTCCAACGATTATGTCCTTTAGTCTAAGGGAGACGATGATTAAGGCAAGTGAATGATGATGGAAGAATTGGTGGAATGAGAATTATTTCTCTTCTCTTATAAAATGAAATCTTTTAGTTTAACGTCCAACGATTATGTCCTTTAGTCTAAGGGAGACGGATGATTAAGGCAAGTGAATGGTGATGGAAGAATTGGTGGAATGAGAATTATTTCTCTTCTCTTATAAAATGAAATCTTTTAGTTTAACGTCCAACGATTATGTCCTTTAGTCTAAGGGAGACGGATGATTAAGGCAAGTGAATGATGATGGAAGAATTGGTGAAATGAGAATTATTTCTCTTGCTCTTATAAAATAAAATCTTTTAGTTTAACGTCCAACGATTATGTCCTTTAGTCTAAGGGAGACGGATGATTAAGGCAAGTGAATGATGATGGAAGAATTGGTGAAATGAAAATTATTTCTCTTCTCTTATAAAATCAAATCTTTAGTTTAACGTCCAACGATTATGTCCTTTAGACTAAGGGAGACGGATGATTAAGGGCAAGTGAATGATGATGGAAGAATTGGTGGAATGAGAATTATTTCTCTTCTCTTATAAAATGAAATCTTTTAGTTTAACGTCCAACGATTATGTCCTTTAGTCTAAGGGAGACGGATGATTAAGGCAAGTGAATGATGATGGAAGAATTGGTGGAATGAGAATTATTTCTTTCCTTATAAAATGAAATCTTTTAGTTTAACGTCCAACGATTATGTCCTTTAGTCTAAGGGGACGGATGATTAAGGCAAGTGAATGATAATGGAAGAATTGGTGAAATGAGAATGATTTCTATTCTCTTATAAAATGAAATATTTCAGTTTAACGTCCAACGATTATGTCCTTTAGTCTAAGGGAGACGGATGATTAAGGCAAGTGAATGATGATGGAAGAATTGGTGAAATGAGAATTATTTCTCTTCCTCTTATAAAATGAAATATTTCAGTTTAACGTCCAACGATTATGTCCTTTAGTCTAAGGGAGACGGATGATTAAGGCAAGTGAATGATGATGGAAGAATTGGTGAAATGAGAATTATTTCTCTTCTCTTATAAAATGAAATATTTCAGTTTAACGTCCAACGATTATGTCCTTTAGTCTAAGGGAGACGAATGATTAAGGCAAGTGAATGATGATGGAAGAATTGGTGGAATGAGAATTATTTCTCTTCTCTTATAAAATGAAATCTTTTAGTTTAACGTCCAACGAGTATGTCCTTTAGGCTAAGGGAGACGGATGATTAAGGCAAGTGAATGATAATGGGAAGACTTGGTGAAATGAGAAATTATTTCTCTTCTCTTATAAAATGAAATATTTCAGTTTAACGTCCAACGATTATGTCCTTTAGTCTAAGGGAGACGGATGATTAAGGCAAGTGAATGATGATGGAAGAATTGGTGATGAGAATTATTTCTCTTCTCTTATAAAATGAAATATTTCAGTTTAACGTCCAACGATTATGTCCTTTAGTCTAAGGGAGACGGATGATTAAGGCAAGTGAATGATGATGGAAGAATTGGTGGAATGAGAATTATTTCTCTTCTCTTATAAAATGAAATCTTTTAGTTTAACGTCCAACGATTATGTCCTTTAGTCTAAGGGAGACGGATGATTAAGGCAAGTGAATGATGATGGAAGAATTGGTGAAATGAGAATTATTTCTCTTCTCTTATAAAATGAAATATTTCACTTTAACGTCCAACGATTATGTCCTTTAGTCTAAGGGAGACGGATGATTAAGGCAAGTGAATGATAATGGTAGAATTGGTGAAATGAGAATTATTTCTCTTCTCTTATAAAATGAAATATTTCAGTTTAACGTCCAACGATTATGTCCTTTAGTCTAAGGGAGACGGATGATTAAGGCAAGTGAATGATGATGGAAGAATTGGTGGAATGAGAATTATTTCTCTTCTCTTATAAAATCAAATCTTTTAGTTTAACGTCCAACGATTATGTCCTTTAGTCTAAGGGAGACGGATGATTAAGGCAAGTGAATGATGATGGAAGAATTGGTGAAATGAGAATTATTTCTCTTCTCTTATAAAATGAAATATTTCAGTTTAACGTCCAACGATTATGTCCTTTAGTCTAAGGGAGACGGATGATTAAGGCAAGTGAATGATAATGGAAGAATTGGTGAAATGAGAATTATTTCTCTTCTCTTATAAAATGAAATATTTCAGTTTAACGTCCAACGATTATGTCCTTTAGTCTAAGGGAGACGGATGATTAAGGCAAGTGAATGATGATGGAAGAATTGGTGGAATGAGAATTATTTCTCTTCTCTTATAAAATGAAATCTTTTAGTTTAACGTCCAACGAGTATGTCCTTTAGGCTAAGGGAGACGGATGATTAAGGCAAGTGAATGATAATGGAAGAATTGGTGAAATGAGAATTATTTCTCTTCTCTTATAAAATGAAATCTTTCAGTTTAACGTCCAACGATTATGTCCTTTAGTCTAAGGGAGACGGATGATTAAGGCAAGTGAATGATGATGGAAGAATTGGTGGAATGAGAATTATTTCTCTTCTCTTATAAAATGAAATCTTTTAGTTTAACGTCCAACGATTATGTCCTTTAGTCTAAGGGAGACGGATGATTAAGGCAAGTGAATGATGATGGAAGAATTGGTGAAATGAGAATTATTTCTCTTCTCTTATAAAATGAAATATTTCAGTTTAACGTCCAACGATTATGTCCTTTAGTCTAAGGGAGACGGATGATTAAGGCAAGTGAATGATAATGGAAGAATTGGTGAAATGAGAATTATTTCTCTTCTCTTATAAAATGAAATATTTCAGTTTAACGTCCAACGATTATGTCCTTTAGTCTAAGGGAGACGGATGATTAAGGCAAGTGAATGATGATGGAAGAATTGGTGGAATGAGAATTATTTCTCTTCTCTTATAAAATGAAATCTTTCAGTTTAACGTCCAACGAGTATGTCCTTTAGGCTAAGGGAGACGGATGATTAAGGCAAGTGAATGATAATGGAAGAATTGGTGAAATGAGAATTATTTCTCTTCTCTTATAAAATGAAATCTTTCAGTTTAACGTCCAACGATTATGTCCTTTAGTCTAAGGGAGACGGATGATTAAGGCAAGTGAATGATGATGGAAGAATTGGTGGAATGAGAATTATTTCTCTTCTCTTATAAAATGAAATCTTTTAGTTTAACGTCCAACGATTATGTCCTTTAGTCTAAGGGAGACGGATGATTAAGGCAAGTGAATGATGATGGAAGAATTGGTGAAATGAGAATTATTTCTCTTCTCTTATAAAATGAAATATTTCAGTTTAACGTCCAACGATTATGTCCTTTAGTCTAAGGGAGACGGATGATTAAGGCAAGTGAATGATAATGGAAGAATTGGTGAAATGAGAATTATTTCTCTTCTCTTATAAAATGAAATATTTCAGTTTAACGTCCAACGATTATGTCCTTTAGTCTAAGGGAGACGGATGATTAAGGCAAGTGAATGATGATGGAAGAATTGGTGGAATGAGAATTATTTCTCTTCTCTTATAAAATGAAATCTTTCAGTTTAACGTCCAACGAGTATGTCCTTTAGGCTAAGGGAGACGGATGATTAAGGCAAGTGAATGATAATGGAAGAATTGGTGAAATGAGAATTATTTCTCTTCTCTTATAAAATGAAATATTTCAGTTTAACGTCCAACGATTATGTCCTTTAGTCTAAGGGAGACGGATGATTAAGGCAAGTGAATGATGATGGAAAAATTGGTGGAATGAGAATTGTTTCTCTTCTCTTATAAAATCAAATCTTTCAGTTTAACGTCCAACGATTATGTCCTTTAGGCTAAGGGAGACGGATGATTAAGGCAAGTGAATGATGATGGAAGAATTGGTGGAATGAGAATTATTTCTCTTCTCTTATAAAATCAAATCTTTCAGTTTAACGTCCAACGATTATGTCCTTTAGTCTAAGGGAGACGGATGATTAAGGCAAGTGAATGATGATGGAAGAATTGGTGGAATGAGAATTATTTCCCTTCTCTTATAAAATCAAATCTTTTAGTTTAACGTCCAACGATTATGTCCTTTAGGCTAAGGGAGACGGATGATTAAGGCAAGTGAATGATGATGGAAGAATTGGTGGAATGAGAATTATTTCTCTTCTCTTATAAAATCAAATCTTTTAGTTTAACGTCCAACGATTATGTCCTTTAGTCTAAGGGAGACGGATGATTAAGGCAAGTGAATGATGATGGAAGAATTGATGAAATGAGAATTATTTCTCTTCTCTTATAAAATGAAATCTTGTAGTTTAACGTCCAACGATTATGTCCTTTAGTCTAAGGGAGACGGATGATTAAGGCAAGTGAATGATGATGGAAGAATTGGTGAAATGAGAATTATTTCTCTTCTCTTATAAAATGAAATCTTTTAGTTTAACGTCCAACGATTATGTCCTTTAGTCTAAGGGAGACGGATGATTAAGGCAAGTGAATGATGATGGAAGAATTGGTGGAATGAAAATTATTTCTCTTCTCTTATAAAATGAAATCTTTTAGTTTAACGTCCAACGATTATGTCCTTTAGTCTAAGGGAGACGGATGATTAAGGCAAGTGAATGATGATGGAAGAATTGGTGGAATGAGAATTATTTCTCTTCTCTTATAAAATGAAATCTTTTAGTTTAACGTCCAACGATTATGTCCTTTAGTCTAAGGGAGACGGATGATTAAGGCAAGTGAATGATGATGGAAGAATTGGTGAAATGAGAATTATTTCTCTTCTCTTATAAAATCAAATCTTTTAGTTTAACGTCCAACGATTATGTCCTTTAGTCTAAGGGAGACGGATGATTAAGGCAAGTGAATGATGATGGAAGAATTGGTGAAATGAGAATTATTTCTCTTCTCTTATAAAATCAAATCTTTTAGTTTAACGTCCAACGATTATGTCCTTTAGGCTAAGGGAGACGGATGATTAAGGCAAGTGAATGATGATGGAAGAATTGGTGGAATGAGAATTATTTCTCTTCTCTTATAAAATGAAATCTTGTAGTTTAACGTCCAACGATTATGTCCTTTAGTCTAAGGGAGACGGATGATTAAGGCAAGTGAATGATGATGGAAGAATTGGTGGAATGAGAATTATTTCTCTTCTCTTATAAAATGAAATCTTTTAGTTTAACGTCCAACGATTATGTCCTTTAGGCTAAGGGAGACGGATGATTAAGGCAAGTGAATGATGATGGAAGAATTGGTGGAATGAGAATTATTTCTCTTCTCTTATAAAATGAAATCTTTTAGTTTAACGTCCAACGATTATGTCCTTTAGTCTAAGGGAGACGGATGATTAAGGCAAGCGAATGATGACGGAAGTATTTGTGAAATGAGAATGTGGGAGGAAACTGAAGTACTTCGAGAAAATCCACGGACTTATAGGCCTTCCGAATGGCATCAAATATATTCCTATCTTTAACTTCTAAAATTTTGGGACACATCTCGTGGTGATGCGTGATACAATCGTTAGAAAAGCTTAACTAGAAGATGAAATTAAAAGGATTAGAATTAGGAATTTAGATTTCTGGACTTTGGACATTCATGGCCATGTTAGCCCTTCACGTTTTGAGGGATGGCGTCCTTCGGCGATCACACTATCCGAGGAAAGGGAGGGAAGGAAGCGGCCTGGGACTTGTATATTCGGTACCACCTTGGCATTTCCTGGTATGAATGAGGACAACCCAGGAAAACGTCACTCAAGATGGCTGGTCTGAAAAAGCTCTCATGGTATACTTTTTCTTCCGAGTGCCACTGAGAATCGAACCCGAAACCGCTTGCACCAAGATGAAATTAAAAGTCAAACACATATTCGTGAAGCAAGTGTTGTTGCAATGATTTTCGCTTTATTATTATTATTATTATTATTATTATTATTATTATTATTATTATTATTATTATTATTAGTAGTAGTAGTAGTAGTAGTAGTAGTAGTAGTAGTAGTAGTAATAATAATAATAATAATAATAATAATAATAATAATAATATGCTCCTATTGCCGCTGATATTACTGGAACTACATGTAATATGAACGAAATTACAATAAGACATTTCGAAGAATGTCTTCCCCTAGAAACCCTTCGAAGATATTTTCAGAAGAGATGACTTACGCCTACTTATAGTTATTGATGGAATGTTGATTTACGAAATATAAACAAAATACTTAGTGTGTTCGAGAAAATTTCAAATTTTGGTATATTCGCTCTCGAGTGAACTACCGTTATTTTGGAGCCGGAAGAAACTTCGGTTTCCTTCCTGGCAGTGGCGGATCTAGCTCGGGGCATAACCACCCCCCTCCCCAAGTTTTTTGAATGACAAAAGTAATTTCACCTATTATTTATATTAGGCTCCTCTCCCCCAATATTTACCTTCTAGATCTGCCACTACCTTGGGGCCGCGGTGGCTCAGTGGTAGAGCGTTTACCTCTGGTGCTAGGAGTCCCGGGTTCAATCCCAGTCCCCGCCAAGTGAACTTTGTGGTGGACAAACACCCTGCGCGTGGGTTTTCTCGGAGTTCTCCCGTTTCCTCCCACTTTCTTCATTCCACCATTTCATTCATTACTCATCATCACCGTCTCCTTTAGCCTCACTGGCATAACCATGGGACGTAAAACTCAAAGATTTCATTTTCTGCCACTGCTTTCTAGAGAATCTAATAAAAAAAACTTTAAGAATAAAATTTGGTCTGGATACGTTGAATGGAATGACAGGTAAGCGAGTGTTTATACATCGGGAACCGGGATGAACAGATAGAGAGACATTTTACAAAATCAGTTTTTGTAAATGGAGGGTCTATAAAACGTGTAAAACCAGTGAAATCTCAAATTTGATTTCTTCCACGATTCCCTTCTCTTTTAGTCACTCAAAAGTAAAAATTAAAATTTTTAAGAACACAATCTCAATGTTTCATGTATAGCTTAAACAAGTGGTTTCCAACCTTTTTTGAGCAATCACACACTTTAGTAAATGCCTACGACAATGCAATTTTTATTATTAGTCTTATTAATAATATAAATTATGGTAGTGTACGCCTATGAGTTTGTATTGAGTCATGACTCTACGTAATACTGAACTTTGTTTGTGCCTGTGGAAGCGTTGACTGGTGTAATCTGTCTCAAAGTTGATTTTTAACTATGGTTCGTGGTTTTTGGATTCTAAAATTTCATGACATATCCTATGGGACTGTGCACTAGAGACCTGCACGGGCCGGGCTTGGGCGGGCCGACTCTGTTATTTCTTTGGGCCGGGCCGGGCTTGGGCGGGCCGACACTGATTTCTCTTCAGGTCGGGCCGGGCTGGGGCCGATTAATTGCAATTCTTTATTGACATTCGTTAAACGATAATTAGAATAAAGGAAATGTTGAAGAAGTGTGCCCGTGAAAAATGTTACAAAATGAAACTTTTAAAATTTATCGGGCCCGGGCCGGGCTTAGGCCAAGAATTTTAAAAAAATTATCTGAAAAGAAAGTGCACCACACTAGTTGGAAACCAGTGAATGAAGTTATAAATTTTTTGTTTGCTAACGAGTTTAAAAATGTCAGCTATTTTGTCTCGAGCAGTATTGATCACAAGATGAGGAGAAAAATAATGGCGTTTCGAGTCTCGAGAATATTTCCTCATCTCGTTTTGTCAATTCATGTACTTGATTTGTGGAAGTAATCTTGGTAGAATTTTTTACTTTGCAATTTTTTTACTAATACGAAATTTAAATGTTGTATAGGAATAATTAACATCAACTGAAAAGAAGTATATTTCTTGGTACAATTTTTTTACTAATACGAAATTTAAATATTGTATAGGAATAATTAACATCAACTGAAAAGAAAGTACCTTGCTTAATCCTTAATCAATGCTCATACTCAAACCAACATAAAACTCGTTCACAGCCCAAAACTAGTTATAACTGATTTTAGAAATGCAAATATTCCAAAATTCGGATCTACAGGTATAAGAAGTGTTGCCCAGGAAACGTAAATTTTTTTTCTTGTATCGTCTCGAATTTAAAAACTCGAATTTCAACTCGTGTCTTATTTCCAATACGAGAATAGAGACAAGGCGAGAAATTTCTCTTGACGTAAACAACACTACTTTCGAGAATCTCTCTCTTAAGAGGCCTCATCGCTGCCAAATTAAAATACCGCTAATTTTACAGTAATTATGTGATATCTTCAAATAGAAAAAAGATAATCGGAAAGTGGAACAAGACCTCCCTAGACAATATTATTTTGTGTGAGATACCGTTATCAAGACTCACTTATCTCCTTTCGATTTCAAGCCATTTAAAAGAATCGGCATTTATTTTCGCGTTTCTAAATAACTGCAAACGCAAAGCTACTAGGTGACTCGTGATAACGCTACCTCATGCAAAATAACATCGTCTAGGGAGGTCTTGATCCACTTTTCGATTATCTTTTATCTATTTGAAGATATCACATAGTTACTGTAAAATTAGCGGTATTTTAATTTCGCAGTGATAGATTGCAATGATTCAATTTGCGTCACTACCTTCTTGTGGATACCATTGTATTTTTTCCTGAAGAAGTAAATGTGCTTTTATTTCATCTGAATTATAATTCTGATGTTCAAAAATATTTAAAATTTGAGTTTTAGGTGGGCAAGTCATGTAGTCAGAATGGATGAAAGTAGGAACGCTTTCAGTTTTAACTGGAAACCTAATCGGAAAACGACCATTAGGAAGACCTAGGCGCAGATAGGAAGACAATATTAAGATGAGTCTTGCAGAAATAGGAATACAAAGCAGAATCTGGGTCCATTTGACTAAGAATAGAAGTTAGTGGAGAGGTTTTGTGAATCCGGGTCTCATAGACTTAGTTAGTTAGTTTTACGTACAATGCTTTAATGTTAATAGTGAGAATAAATAAATAAATGTAAGTAAGAATCCAGAATAGTTTTTGCGTTCTGATGCGTGATATCTGCATACAAAAGACAACGATAATTCCTTATAATAAACTGCAAACGTCTGTGTCACTATCCTGAAATGTTATGCAACCTTGCTTAAAAGATTTGTAATGTTGGTTGCAGGAAGACAAGGGGCAAAGTGATAATTCCTCATAATAAACTGCGAAAGTCTCAGTGCGTCGCTCTAATTCGTAATAGTAAACAATTATGATAATACGTGTCGCTACCTGCGCTACACATTGCCTACCTGATGCTAATAGATATCGCTAATTACAGTGTTGTGTATAACGAAGTCCTTGAGAATCGCATAAGAAATATAGCATGGTGTATCGTGTGCTTGGTGGGCAAACTAAAAAATGAAAAATAAATGTAGCTAATAAGAGATTTTAATTAGTCACTATTTTAACTATAGCGTACTTCGGCCGATGGCTTTAGACGCAACAACTAGTTTGCCAATGATTCTGAAAGAATAGAGACAGAGCGCTTTCTCCGTAGTAGAAATAAGTTGATTGCTTTTAGTATGGTTACAAGAAATCTAAAGTAAATCCTCATTGATTGAGAAACTTTTCTCTCTGTTTTTCCTTCCACCATATCTGGAATCACAACAGAATAATAAAAAGGGGCCGTGATTTTATTGATAAATAGTTATCGTTCCCATCTTCAATGACGAAATCTCTGTTTCAACTTTCGGTGGTAATTCGTGTGGTTCGAATCCCATGACGTCTTATATATTTTCGGTGCTTTAAAAAAAAAAGTCAAACTCGAATGGTGTCGTCTCGATTCTTCAAGAATTCGTTCTTGGTTCGTGTCGATTCTTGAAAACCTTTTCTCGTCTCCTTTTACAAGGTTGTATACAGTGGCGGCGATTGGACGTTAAAAGTAGGGGAGCAAGACATGATTTGAATGTTTGTCTATCAATCTTAGTTTCCCTGGTTGTTTCTAACACTTTGTTTGACGAAAGGTTGCATAACTAATAGGATACTATCGTTTTCGGTTAAAATACAGTATATCGTGTTTCATATTTTATTAAGTAAATAAGGGCAACGGAAGATGGTACTAGCCCTTTGTACTCTTAAACAACGAAAATGTAAGAAAAGATTTGATTCCTTGCTCATAAACAAGAAAAACTCTGTCTGGAAAATTGTGTGATCAGATTATTCAATAACAAATTTGCAAAACAAATAAATAGAAAGAATAATATTAATCATAGTAATGAATAATGAGGCTTGTTTTGTAGAAATTATATTGAAACTGGGATTAATGAATAACTTATATTTTTAATTACACAATGCTTAGGAAATGAAAGACAGTAAGTACAAGCATATGCTGCGACATTTAAAGAAATGTTTGCTTTTGCAGCTTCCCGAAACACGTTCTTTGCCATTAGGTTCAGTTTTCACTTTCTTGCAACACATCAAAACACAACACTTAGAAACATTCCACAGTCCAGTTATACAAAATCATCCTAAAACCTAGAATTATCTTGTATTCACTAAATTTAATTGTATATATACTCGTACACTCCTAAACACACCACTGCAAAACAATGGAAAAGGAAGAAGTTATTTCTTATTACTCTCTTTTTAATCAATATTCCTTACTATTAGAAAGAAGAAAAGACATTTTAATAATGTCAATTTCTGTGCAATTAAAGAATAACTTGTGAAAGACTGTTCTTGTTCTGCGAAATGTTCTCTCAATAGTTTCAAAGCGGCTGACTAACGTATCGAGCCCTTCTAAGAAGAAATGAAAGTACGCTGGAATTATTGCCCTCCAATAGGTTAATTTTTTGGTTATTTTCCGTGGCAATCAAAACGCAATTCTTTGTAGCTTTCTTAATTCCACAGAAAGACAACCAACACAGAAAGACATACGTGCTCACGTAACGGCAAATATTATATGGCATCATTTTTTTCTATGAATCAGTAATACATACCAAAACTTTGCATTTCCAAATGAAACTATATACATTATGGGTAACTTCAAAAAACTGGGGGGCAACAGCCCCCCTTTGACCCCCCTAATCGCCGCCCATGGTTGTATACAAAATTTATGTCCTGATTTTTTCTTAATTTCTTGTAGAAGTTACTAAATCCTTCATGTCTTGAGAGGTCACGAAGGGTGTGAGATAACTATATTTAAAACACATTTATTATTGGAATGTATTGTGTAATGACTTTCGTATCTTTAATCGTTGATAAATGCTTCTCATTCTGTTCGTTCACTCACTTTATCAGTTTGTAGATTTTAAATTACGTATCACATAGGGGACACTACAACACTGTTTTAGATCTAATGGTAGGTTTCCATTTTAAATGAATATTGTAGCCAAGGTCGCCGATCCTGGGAGGCAAGGGGGCCCGGACCCCCCCCCCCCCGAAGCTCATGTATGCCCCGCATTGTATTTATGAATATACAATATTTGGCATAATTTGAATGCAATTTGTCTTAAAATCCTCATATATATGCCTTCTGCATCTGAATGCCCCCCCCCAAATTTACAGAAAAATCGGCGCCCTTGCTTGTAGCTGTCATAAAAAAAAAAACCTTGCAACCCAATCTTTGTACAGTATTTACTGTTTGCATGCTACAACTTCCTGAAATCAAGAAAGGTATCTCCACCCATGCAATACTGCACTCTAGTAGACAAATAGTGAATCTCCTCATTAAAAACGTGTATTTTGGCGCACTTCCCCCTCCCTGTACAAAAGAATCCGTTGTTTCGGAAGCTGCAAAACTGTTTTTTGCCTTTATGTCAGCTGAAGGGCGATAGCAGGTAGTAAGCAAAACGACCCAGAAAGTTGCACATGGTTCAACTCCTAGCAAGATGGAAAAAAAGTGTTGCATGACCCTTTCAAGACTATGTTTACATGGAGAAATATGGTAGTGTTTCAAGATTTTTTGACAGCTACAAGATTCATGTAGTGTGGCAACATGCCTTTGGGTGAATAGTGTTGCCCAAGAAGCTCTCCAAATTTCTCGTCTCATCTTGATTCTTGTCTCGTAAATACAAGGAACTAACGTGTCTCTGTTTCTCTACAAACTCTTCCTCTTTATAGCTACACAGTTGTAATCGCTCCGTCCAATTTGTGTAGTATGTGTCATAGTCATCTTTGGGGTATGTTTCAAATACCGGAAAATAGCATTTATCAGGGATGATCTACTGGCAAAATGGCGTCCACGAAGATAATCTTTTGAGTTTTGAGAATAACCAGAAGTCACGCGGGGCTAAATCTGGTGAGTAGGATGGGTGTGCAGAAGTTCAATAGCATGGTCAAACAAAAATAAGGGCACAGCATTAGCATGATGTAGCGATGCATTTTTCACGTGGAGGATGAAAATTCCATTTGCCATTTGTGATCGTTCCTCAGTCAGAATTTTGGCAAAAGTTCTGTATCCAGAAATGTACGAAAACTCACCAGTAATTGTATGAATTTTCGGAACAAGCTGAGGAAAATATTACTCTCTAGGAATCCCAGAAGATAGCGTACAGCACCTTCTTATTGGATGCCACCTGACGAAATTTCTTGGCGTGATGGTGAATCTTAATTTATTTATTTATTTATTTATTTCATAAGGACAACACAACAGGCTTAATGCCCAGTTATAGTTCGTATACAGAATTATTTAACATACACTATTATACATACATAATATACATACACAAATATACGTTATCTAGTTATACATAAGTTATTGCATGATAATTCTTTTGAACTTGTTCTCTGACATACTAAACACATCTATTACATGAAATCTAATCATGTCATTATATGAAGCACACATTCTCCACAGAGGAGACTTATGTAATATTTTTGTTCTTGCTTTTCTACAATAGAATATCCCAGCGTTTGCTGTTCTAGTCTTACCTGTTGGGACACGTAATAATACTTCTGAAACTAATTCTGGACAATCAATTTTACCATTTAATAATTTATGCAAGAAAAATAAATCAAAAACACATCTCCTTTTTTCTAATGTTTGAAAATTAAAATTTTGTGTGTATTTCTACTGCATCGACTGTCTTTTTGTTTCTGAATTTAATAACGGAATCTGTGATTCATCCATTACCACGACACTTTTCAAGAAATTGCGTCCCTTTTTTCTGACGCGTGTCAAATTTGCAACATTTGATCGAATCTTTGTCTCTTTTTGGTCGTCATTAAGATTTCGTGGAACTCAATGAGAAGATACTTTCCTTAAGACTTTCGTTTCTAATTATTTATTCTACTGTTCCCATTGTTAGCCCCAGTATATCATAAAATCTTCTGCACGGTGACATGCATATCTTCCATGTTGAAATTTTGAACACGGACAATTTTAGCTTCAGTTGATGCTGGTTTTTGGACGTCTAGATCTTTGCTCATCTTTCACACTCATTCATCTTGCTTTGAACTCACACATCAGCTTCCTAATTGTGTTTTCTGCAAGAGCACCATCACCACACACATTTTCCAATTGGTGGTGAATATAAGCAAAATCAGAACCAAGATGAGAAATAAATGCATTTTTGGGAATCGAGACGAGACTTCAACAACAACAACAAAAAAAAATCTTCCACTGAGAACAAAACGTATGTGGCGTGCGTAAAAACGTAGGTTACATGTGTAAATCCTGTAGTTTTTGGACTTAAGAGTCTTCATCCCGGCGAAATTAAAATACCGCTAATTTTACGGTAATTATGTGATATCTTCAAATAGATAAAATATAATCGAAATGTAGAACAAGAGCGCCCTAGACAATATTATTTTGCGTGAGGTACCGTTATCACAAGTCACCTAGTGGCTTTCCGTTTTCAGCTGTTTAGAAACGCGAGCCGATTTTCAAAATGGCTCAAAATCGAAAGCAGATAAGTGAGTCGTGATAACGGTTTCTCATGTAAAATGATATTGTCTAGGGCGCTCTTGTTCCACATTTCGATTATCTTTTATCTGTTTGAAGATATCACATAATTTCTGTAAAATTAGCGGTATTTTAATTTCGCCAAGATGAAGAATCTTAACATACACTAAACGTATAACTGAAAAAGCATATTTTATACGTACTTTCCGCATGAGTATTTCGAACAAACAGGCTTTCCGTACGAAAGAAAGAACTGTATATAGGTGATCACGATCTCAGATAGAGTTGGACACACATAACATATAGCTGACACATGCAACATACATAGATATATGTATATAATATTAGGAAGACTGTTAGGCGTGCTATACACTACGAGATCAATCCTAGGAAATATCTTAGGATTTATCTTCGGAAAAATGTTATGACATATCTTATAGAAAATCCTACCCTTCTTGTGCCATACACGTGAAGAGTTTTCCTGTCTGACCGAATGACGTTTATCAACATTGTGAAATAGTTCTATTTAATAAAAGTACAAAATTGAAGAATTACTATGCTAACCATACTGCAGATCCCACTGATATTAATAACAGGCGTTATATTGTTAAATTGGATACCTCTAAAAAAGAACATAAATGTCAGAAGGGTGCTGGCATACTTTTGGTGTACCACTTGTTACAAGATTTACAAATAAAATTTAATACTTTGCATGGAAAGATATATTTATAAGGATCAAATTTCTGCAAACAACAGAATTAAATACAAAGTAATACAGCTGTATTTTATGTTTACAATTGTAGGGTTATTAGTGTAAAATTATTATAAATGTTTTAACGACGGATAAAATAGATGAGAGACAACGTTTAGCAGAAAGTGTCCAGCTAATTTTTCTAAGAAATGTTGCAATTTCGGTAGTTTCTATTTACATTAGTTTAGTTTAAGCTGGTTCAGGTTAGTTACGGTTATGTTACGTTAGGTTATATTAGTATATAATTCCAGCTAATTTTCAAAAAGTGACAGAATTTCGCACAGGCCTACTTCTATTAATATTAGGTTAGTTTAAGTTAGTTAATTTCATTTGAATGCATATGAAAGATGACCGGTGATACAATTTTCACCGCCGGTTTATTTCTGTATAGTTTACAGAAGCTATAGTTTATGTTTACAAGTGGAGCGCTACCACCACGATACCATGACAATTTCTATTCAAACTCGTATCATTGCCGAAACCCACTCGTTTTCACTACATTAACTGACGCGCCAGCTTCCTTCGCTCGCACCCCCTGACTGACGCTCGGGTCCCGGCTTCGCCCTGGCCTGACTGTTAGATAGCATTCGTAGTTTTCCAGCGGCCAACTAGCACAACTTGGTTTGCGTTTTTTGCACTATAGTTTTTATGTTATATATCCGGACCCCATATTTGTACGCAAATCGTAAAAGAATTGTAGTTTATCATCAATTGCTTGTGATGGTTCTCTTGAGGGATTTTATTTATGCTATGTGAATAATTTTCATGTCGGTTAACGTAAATCATTTAGGAAACAGTGATGAATTATAATTTTTTAACAATTATTTCGAGTGGTGCACCTAAAGTTAACCTGAACGATCAGATGATACCTGATCAGTTGTGTTTTCACTTGTTTTGTTTTCACTTTCTCTCACCTGATGTCGCTTAAATCGAAATCTTACGAATTTTCTTTCCGAAATAGAGCGTGCTCTAAACAAGAGAAATCTCATAGGATCGTTCAGAAAACAGGAAATGACATGAGATCTGATGCCATACACGTTGAGATTTTGACTCTAGGACAAATCGTAAGAGATTTCCGAGGATTTATCTTATAGTGTATAGCGCGCCTTAGATGTCAGACATCCTGCAACGGCATGATGTAAGATCTAAGGGCAGTGCATATGTAGAATATGGATAACATACAGTCCGTACTGATTTCCGTAGTAAAAATAAGGATTCCTTATATATGTACAATGTACCGCCTTCTGGATAACGGATTCTTGTCACGTCTCGTGGGTAGCACCAATTTCTCCTGTGTTTCCCTAAATTATACTTAAATCATTTTTGTTCTAATGACCAAGAACTACGATGAAAATACATATACTTTTGCATCCAAATTTTCCTTAAAATATTTTTCAGCTACTTCAATCGTATTTTAAATGTCTATTGTGTTGTATGTATGTCAAATTTAATTTTAGGGGAAAATGTGTTGATCCATAGTTTAGTTAGAGTAGAGATAAGATTTCTGAGTATTTTCTTTTAGATATCAAAAGAGAAAATTTTTGCCAAATCATTTCTGTGGAAAGATTCTTATTGAGTCTTTCACAATAGTATTTAACCTTCAGTTCAACTGAATATAGTGACGATGAATCTATTGGAATTATTTGAATCTCGGGAGGTGAATATTTCCCATCAGTTGACGAGGAGTGAGAACACAGGCGTTTGTTGTCCACAGTTTTCCAACCAATTTTTGCTGACAATATGACCAATGGGGAGAGTTGAAAAAAAATATTTAAAAATAAATGGAAAATGGAGAAGAGGTTCCCCTTCTGCCCGTGGCTTTCTTTCAATTCTTGTGGGTTGAAGAGTGAAGACCATTTCGCAATACTTGGGAAAAGGGCGCAATGCATCTACAGAGACCGTGCATGCTTTAGTAGCCTGAGAGGAGAGAAGAGGTGATTCCCTCAACCAAATCCAAATGAGGGGATTTGTCGGGAACGAATCAAGGGGGAAGCGAAGCCAAGGGTAAACTTTGATGACCGGAGGTCTGCACTGGACGTTCAAAGAACAGAACAACTCTCGAGAAGGCTTGGTTGGTAGTTCCTTCTCTCCAGACGAACAGCGTTGCCACCTGACTGATATCGAACTTTGTTCTTTCCAGTTGGAACCAAATTATACAGCAATAACTCAGATAGGCCTATACGTAGTACGTTGTTATTAATATTTTAAGATTACCATATTTTCAAGTTTAAGAATTTAGGAGATTTTAAAGAAATTATTTTTATGACATGTTTTCTCGTTGTTGTTTTTTAACTTCTTCCGAAAATCTATATGATCTGTCTTGTAACAGTAATCTATATATGTTATGTGTTACTAGTTATACAATTCATATTATTCATATTAATTTTACAGTGTTAACATTCTGGATATTTCTATCATGCAACCACTGAGTATTGAACGTAGAAAATAGATCTACTTTCTCGATTGCCGCATTTTGTGCAGGTATGCACAGAGAGAAAAATCCGTTCTCCGGACAGCGGAATATTGTACAAATATACGAAATCTTTGTGTTTACTACAGAAATCAGTACGGAGCGTCCGTTATTCATATATTACATACACGCTGCCCTTAGATGTTACATCATGCCGTTGTAGGATACCTGACATCTAACAGTCTTCCGTATATTACATATGTCAGCTATATGTTACATACGTTCATCTCTATGTGAGGTCCTGATCATCTATACAAAGTTCTTTTTTTCGTACGGAAAGTACGTTTGTTAGGAACACTTGTACAGAAAGTACTATAAAATATACTTTTCAGTTATATGTTTGCTGTACGTTAAGTCCAAATACTACACGATTTAAACATGTAACCTGCGTTTTTACGTACGCCACATACATTTTTTTCCAGTGCACTAGGATTGAGCAATAGAGTGGCAACACAACCTGATAAATGATAATACTCTATCTTTCGTTAGTAAAAACTGAAATGAAATATTTCAGTAGAACGTCCCACAATTATGCCTTTAGGCTAAGGGAGATGGATGAATAAGACAAGTGAATGATAATGGAACAATTGGTGGAATGATAATGTGGAAGGAAACGGGAGTACTCCGAAAAATCGACGAATACAATGTTGTCCACCACAAACTTACATAGCCGGAATCCATGTCGAGACTGGCCCAGGTGGCTAGGCGGCGATTACTACCCAGAAAGGCCCCAAATCAAAAGGGGCTCATATATAAATTTTAAAAAAGAGAGGAGGTCATAGGAACAGAAAAAAAGATGTTACAAACGTGGGTGACAACTAATATTCTTGTGAACAGACACGGTGGCTGGATGGCAGGGGATTGAGAATTCGGGGCCAACACAATTTGTCAGCCACCGGGGCAAACTAGGAGCCAGTCCGACCCTGCCGGGATCTAACCAGGGACTATATACACTAGAGATAAGCGCTTTACCAGTGAGCCACCTTGTCCCCATCTTTCATTAATAAAATGAAGTATAACATAAGGTTAAATTAAAACTACAATACAAAAATAAGCTAAGCCTACTGTAAAAAAACAATTATGATTGACCAATTTTATTACAAGAAAGTAAGAAAGTAAAAATATTTTTTCAGACAATAAGAAATGGCTGTGAATTGAACACAGTGGTTCTGTGTTACCCGAGTTGTATTAAATTGTTATACAAGGCTGGTGCTACTTCATAGCATTTTGGAGTAAACTGTTACAATGGTGATCGCCAATTCAACTACCTGACATGATAAAAAGTAATTTTAGTAACACTCCATTATAATGTTGTTTTATATGTAGTTGTTAAGCAACTACTTCTATATATAACGAATATTTCTTATTAAACGAATATACTCTTATGAGGAATGACATAGTATCGCATAAATTAGGAATTAGATTTCTGGGCTTTCGGTATCCATGGCTATGTTAGACCGTCTCATATATCACAGATAACGTCCTTCGGCGATCACATTGCCCAGAGAATTTGAGAGGAAGAAAGAATTGGGGAAGAAAGAAAGCAGCCTGGGACTATTATGTTAGGTACCACCCCAGCATTTGCCTGGTGTGAATGACGAAAACCTCACTCAGAATGGCTGGCCTGAGAAAAGCTGTTACAGTTTTTCGACCGAATGTCCCCACACAGGGAATCAAGCCCAGGACCGCTCGCACCAAAGAGGAGAGCGCCAGCGATTATGCTACTCAGGGCCACTGTTTTCTGTATATTTGGAAGAAAGTGTTAGGCAATTAGAACTAGCCCTTGTTGATTACATTTATTATTTGTTGTCTTTTTGATTCGTCCTTTATTTGACTTTTGTTTTAAATGAAGTCTTGCAGTTTAACATCCCATGATTATGCTCTTTAGGCTAAGGGAAACGATGATTAACCCTTATCGATTCCATCTTTATTCAGGTAAATTATAGACTTCCAGTCAAGCGGCTACAGCATCATCCCTACTTATTGTAGGATCATGGCTCATAGCTCGTTTCTTTAAAAATAGAGCAAGCTTTCAAACTGTACCATTCACGTCTCCCTATCATGTCCCTGAGATGGGAAATTGTGAGAGAAATCGGGATTTTTCTCTGAAAATATTTTCTAAAAAAATTAGCCCCTCTGGACCCCCCTATGTTAACGCAGAGACCTAAAAATAAAATCAACTGAAAAATACTAAGGGGTGTACTAAATGTGTGTACAAAATTTCAAGCTTCTATCTTGAAGAGTAAGGGCGGAAAAAATATTTATCAATAATCCCCACAATGCCCCAGTTTACCACAAAAGATCCTGATCTCAGGTAAAACATTTCCTGAGACTTCCTTATTTATCCTAGGATCGTGGTTCGCCCATCATTCTCTTCAAACGGTACTATTAACATGTCTCCATCATGTATCTGAGGCTGGAAAATCGCAAAGAAATGGATTTTTGGGTTAAAATATGCCTTTTTAAAACTTTTTGCCCGTTTTGGATTCCCCTGTGTTAACGCAGGGATCTCAAAAAATTGATAAATACTACTCGGTGGACTGAATGTTTGTGCAAAATTTCAATCTTCTAGGTGCAAAAGCAACCCCGCCAAAAATAATGGAAATAGGTCTAGCAAAATATTTTTTAAGTTATGACGTCATCACCTCCTATGTCTCGACGCAGGAAGGCGTGAAACCATACTTAATGTGTTCTACAATGTCTCTAGACTTGAAAAAAAAACGAAGTAAAAAGCTTTATTTGTTCTTTTTTAATCGAATAATGAAGACACTACTTTAGTACCTAAAAATATGTACTAGAACTCCAAAGGGCTAAGGGAAAGGAATGATGATGGATGAATTCGTGGAATGAGAGAGTAGGAGTAGACGGGAGCAGGCACGTAGCCAGGATTTCGTGAAGGGGGGGGTCCGTGACATAAAATACTGTGGTCATCACAGGGGCTCGATCATTCTAAACTATTTTACTGTAACATATATTGGTTCGTTTAGCAGGATTTCGTAACGGGGAAGGGGGGGGGCATGAAATTCTAAAGGCCCAAAAGCTCGATCAATCTAAACTACTTTACTATCAAAATATATTGGTTTGTTAGGACAATAAAATGAGGATAGTTGGTAAGTATGTTAACAAACTATGAAGAAATCTCGAGTAAAATAATAAAAAACGTATTGAAAAAGATTTTACAATATTTACGTCCTTCCTATCTTTATTCAAATATAACAATTTTCCTTTCATTATGACCTCAACTATTATAAAAAAGTACATACTCAATAATGTCTTGTAAAATATTTTACAATATCTGCGTTCCTTTTTCTGTTGAATCAAATGCTAGAACTCCTTTTCCATACAAATTTTTGTTTTTATTATTCCGTCAATTACTGTCGGTTCCAAATTACAGGTTAAAGAAGCAGTAGAAAATTGTTTTTGAAATAACATGTTTGATTCTGCAAGGATGCGATGACGAAAAATTATGATCAAAAATGTCCACGCTGTTACACAACGGCACTATGCTTTCGGAAGCTTGAAATCTCCCTGACTAGTACCAGAAATTCTGAGAATTCCGTAATTTTTGTAGAAATTTCAAATTCCCTGACTCTTCCAGGTTATCTCGCTCACCTCGCCACCATGTCTGTATTTTTAATTTTAACGCTGATCCTTCTTTTTCTCATTTCATTTTGTTTCACCCTTACTTATTTTTTTCATTTCTAGTCTCGATTGGAGGGGGCGGACTCCCGGACTCCCTCTGGCTATGTGCCTGACGGGAGTGCCCAGAGGAAACCCACGGACACAATGTTGTCCATGGCCGCGGATCAAACGGAATCCCACGCACTAGATGCAAGCGCTCTACCACTCAGCTACCGTCCTACTTTGAACTTCTAAAATAATGATAATAATAATCGATAGAAGTCATGCGACCTTGATCAAAATTGAGATAGCAATAGATCTTCATGAGACTAGGATGGAAATACATGTGAAATATTATGGTAGGTAGAGCTTTGATTCTCGAGTTATTCACCATCAACATTGGGTTTCAACTCCAATGAAATCAACAAATTTTTACCAGAGCGCGATTAATGGAACTCATCCGATTTTGGCCAAAATTAGCGAATGCTTATACGTATGAAATATTATGATACGTAGGCTTTGGGTTCCCGAGTTATTGTCAATGAAAGTTGGGGTTTTCCCTTTTTTAAAAAATATGAAGTTTAAACCTCAAATCTAATTAACAATAAGTCCGGAACTAAAAATCTTGAAAACACAATAACTCATATAGGCCTATATACTGACGTCATCAAAGTTTTTAATCATGTCAGGTTTGGACAAGTGCAGACCTTTAATTCCCCAGTTATTAGCTATTAGATTTCGGGCTTCAACTTCGGAAACCTGTTAAGATGCCTCATCCCGGCGAAATTAAAATACCGCTAATTTTACAGAAATTATGTGATATCTTCAAATAGATAAATGATAATCGAAGTGTGGAACAAGAGCGCCCTAGACAATATCATTTTACATGAGATACCGTTATCACGATTCACTTATCTGCTTTCGATTTCGAGCCATTTTGAAAATCGGCATTTATTTTCGCGTTTCTAAACAGCTGAAAACGGAAAGTCACTAGGTGACTTGTGATAACGGTACCTTACGCAAAATAATGTTGTCTAGGTCGCTCTTGTTCCACATTTCAATTATCTTTTATCTATTGGGAGATATCACATAATTACTGCAAAATTAGCGGCATTTTAATTTCGCCGGGATGAGGCCTCTTAAGGGAAATAATTATTATAGATATTCTACCATTATTGGCAGGTCACGTGCCGCAACTGAGAAGCTTCCATACTCTACGGTCTTTCGCTAATCTCTTCGTCTCCTCCTACGATTTTTCTGTTCTAATAGTGTCCATTAATTGTACACTCCTTCATCCCCTCCCTCTCTTTCCTACCACCATACCCTCTAACACAGTTACAGTACCGTATGATACAGTTCCTTCTTTGCCAATGTCCCAACCAGTTTCTCTTCCTCTTCTTAATAATATCTAAGATTGTTTTTTTCCCTTGCCAACCATTTTTAACACCCTCTCATTCGTTTTCCGCTCGGTCCAGCTAATTCTCTCCATTCTTCTCCACACTCACATTTCGAAAGCTTTCAGTCGGTTCTCATCATTTTTGCGTAAAGCCCATGTTTCTTCCCCATACAGTACAGTACTCCACACGAAAAATTTTATGAATCTTTTTCTCAACTCTTTATTTAAGGTCCCTCAAAATACTATTTTCTTCCTTCTTAAAGCCTTCTTTCGTCATTCCTATCCTTACTTTTATTTCGTATTCACACTTCATATCATCTCATCACTAATAATCCGATGTATCTAAAACTAGTCACCTGTTCTATTTTCTCCCCTCCTACTTCTTCTATATTTAAGGAGATTTATATATAATAAACACGGGCGTCTCTGGTGGGAGGACGACACGTTCTCCCCAATATTTTCAAGCACAAAATATTCAATATTTTATTCTAATTTAATTATTTACTAATGATAGAATAACGTATAAATAATAATAATTTTTATTTGGAATATAATATTCAGGCCGTGAAACGATTATAAGAATTTTTAATATACCTCAGGGCATCCGTGAAGGTAAGCAGAAAGGTAAAAATGGAATCGAAGATAGGCATAATAAACAGGTTGGACTAGGAAGTACCATTTAAATCAATTTCTTTGATGTCCCCCCAAATTTTACATGCCAGAGACGCCAATGATAATAAACATTTACTTAAAAAAAATAGAGAAGGACATTTTTTTCACGCTTAAACTTACAGTAAACGATTGTTATTTTAGAACAGGCAGACACATAACTGTGTTTTGAAGTCCTATGTGTTACGTGGTAGAATCTTGGTTTGTTCGCTTCAGTAATATAAATTATGAACATGTATGTCTAGTCATTTGAACCCTACTATTTGGTACTGTACCTGTTCTGTTCAAACTAATAATAGATTATGGCGGACGAAGAGTGCAAAATTATTATCATGACATAGCACAAATAACAATAACGCCTTAATTGATAATTCAAAACTCAAGGAATTATTGACAGTTACCTTAGGTTGGAAATGCTATGGCACTGTTATCAAAAGCAAAAATTCACGATTCGCAGATTTTTTTTCTTGTGAAATTGTACGTCATTTTCTGCGTTAGCTGTCAAGAAATGGAAATAAAATGACACCTTTATGTCCAAAACAGAGAAAGAGAGAAATACAAACTAGAGAATCTTTTTTTTAAGGGAGGGGGGTTTGAAGTATCGTATGACGAAACGGTGTTCATACAGAAGCAGCCCGGAACACAAGAGACAAGAAAGGGGAAAGGAACGATCCACGGAAGAAGGATTGATTCAGTTTTAAAACATTTTTGTGAAAAATCTCTCTCTCTTTCAATCGCTCCCTCCCTAAAGGGGTCAATGTTTCCGCATCCTTGGGTTTCCAAATCTATGGATTTCTCATTCGCCCCCTTTCACGGTCAAAATTCTCTACGTTCTCACCCCTCTTTACGTTTACACATATAGATCTAAAAAAAAAAAAAAAAAAAAAAAAAAAAGCCTTTTGCATAACGGTGCAGCTGCTCTTGAGTTTTAGGGTTTTTGGAAAAAGGGAAAGGCGGAGGGATTTGTGATTTTATGCGAACTCATTGTCCGCCCGATAGCAAAAGCGCTGGCGGAATGGCAAAACCCTTCAATCGACATTATTCAACCAGGCATTTCTTGTGCGTAAACGCTCTTTTGATCGACAGCAGCAAGTTGTTACGTCCATTTGGTGACCAGAAGCCTTACGTCCTAGATGGACACAGGCCATTGTATTGCGATTTTTTTATTTACAAAAAGAAAGAGAAACAGAAAAAAAGGTTTCCGTGAGGTAACTTAGTGCTTTGAGTCTTATCTTTTTTTTAAACTTATTTTAAGCAGGCATTCTGTTTTGTTGATCCGGCTGGACGTGCCCTTTTATCTAGCCTTGTCAGTCACCAGGTGTCGCCACAAGAGTGACTCGTAGGAGAGCGGTCACTCAAAAATTAAGTCCTTTTCCTGCAACACTGACAGACAGGAAGCATTCAAAGATCTTGAGGAGCTCTTGATCGGCAATGTGCTCAACAGGAGCCCCGCTTTTGTGGTATTTGGACAAAAATATCGAAAAATACTATCCCCGCCCCTCCTATCAAGCTTTGTTTCGGTTATAGTGAAGAGAAAAAATTGGGGAAACGTCTTTATTTGTACCACTCTCTTCCCATGGCCCGCGATTGGACGTATTGATTAGGCTGTTATCAAGATGTGATGTCAATGGATTAAAGTAACTGACAAACTTTGGACGCTGCATGAGTTGGTTGGCAACTGGAACCACAAAATTACCTCAATCAGTAGCCCGTTATGCTCTCTCACAATCAGCGAGGGAAACAACTCTACTTTCCACATTACATTTCTATGCTTGTTCTTACTAGTTAAAATCTCTATTGTGATAAGAAGAGTAGAAGAATTTTCTTCAACTCTAGAAAGACAGACAACACGTCACACAGCTCAATCTTGGTTATCTGCCTGGTCCAAGATGTCCAAACTGAGAAATATCACAAGAGTCTTCATCCCGGCGAAATTAAAATACCGCTAATTTTACAGTAATTATGTGATATTTTCAAATAGATAAAAGATAATTGAAATATGGAACAAGAGCGCCCTAGACAATATTATTTTGCGTGAGGTACCGTTATCACAAGTCGCCTAGTGGCTTTCGGTTTTCAGCTGTTTAGAAACGCAAAAATAAATGCCGATTTTCAAAATGGCTCGAAATCGAAAGCAGATAAGTGAGTCGTGATAACGCTATCTCATGTAAAATAATATTGTCTAGGGCGCTCTTGTTCCACATTTCGATTATCTTTTATCTGTTTGAAGATATCACATAATTACTGTAAAATTAGCGGTATTTTAATTTCGCCGGGATGAAGACTCTTTTAAAAAAAATTTTTCGGAAAAGAAAGCAAGAAATAGGAAACTTTTCGGTAATGCGGAAAACAAACAAACAAACAAAACTTACGGAAGTCGAGAAACAGATTTTTCAGAGAAGTCCATCGCTAGTCCAAACTCGTGAGTGGGGCTCCTGAACTCAATCAGCCTTCAGATCAGTAAGGGAGTGCGAGTCTCTCGGAAAACGAGTCCAATGGAGCGCGAACTTCGTTACTCATAAACAAATGTAACGTATTATCATTCAGCAGAAATAAAAATACTCTTAAATATGATCACAACTCTACTAATACAATATTTCTATAAGCAGACTTAATAGAGTTAAAGATATAGATGTTACGTTTGACCCAAAATTAACATTCATTAAACACATCGTAAATGTTACTCATAATGCTTTTTAATTATTAGGATTCATAATTAGAAATGTTAAGGACTTCAGAAATATCGACACACTCTTGAAAATGTATTATTCATTTGTACACACCAAGTTGCAATATGCTGTTGTGATTTGAAACTCTTTAACAACAAAAATATCGCCAACAAACTGAAAGAGTTCAAAACAAAATTTCTAAGGTATTGGATATATAAAATAACTGGAATTTATCCCTCACTTGAAAGTCATAGTACAATGATAGACAATTTTAATATTTACTCATTAATTCTTCTATATTTTGTAATGTATAAAAAAGATGATCCATAGCTTAAATTTGTCGTAACTTTGGTCCTTGCACCTTCTTCTAACTGCTGATTATTGACTACCTGCTTTAGTAGTTGAATAAGTGTAGTAAGTAGTAAGTAGTAAGTAGGACTAATCTTATAAATGAAGTTTTGAGTGTATGATGCTCAAAGAATAATTTAATTTGAAGGGAGATGAGTAGTTGTAGCCTTAAGTGAAATGTTAAGTAGTTAATCCTACAGAGTGAAGAAGAGAGACTATTTTTGATAGCCTAATCCCATTTCTTTTATTCCTTTTTAAATCTTGGAATGAGTCTTTGGGGGAACAGTCTCTTTTCCCTCCAACGCCATTGATCAGTAATTGGCTCGGAATAGCGTTGACCAAAGGAGGGAGAACAAGAAGAAGAGAAGAGAAAGTAAGTAACTGGATTAACACGAAGACGCTCACACAAACAGAAAGGAAGTGACGTCATAACAAAAACGAGGAGAAAACAAAATGGTGTCTTGTCTTCGGTGATGTTTGTATTTGTTCGCCATAATAGATTTTCTGAGAAGGGGCTGTCCATGTCAAAATCAACTTCAGCGTTTCCTAAAAAATAATCTCCGAGCTTATTTCCTGTGCGAGTGTTACATACGAGTTAGTTTAGTCCTGTTCTTCATTTGCGAGCATAGCATTAGTTAGATTTGAGAACTATTCTATGGAGAAGCATGGGAGCCTTATAGAACGTCCGATTGCTTGTTGACAGATGACAGGTATTAATATCGGACTAGTGAGAAACAGTTTTCTGGAATCAAAATTTAAAAAGTAAACAACTAAGTTTATTTTTCACATTGTCAAACTATGATAGACTTTCGAAGCATAAGGGGTTCAATATTCTAATTGGAGTTTCACTGTACATGCTTTATTAAACCCAATAATAAAACAAACTACTTTCTCAGCTCAATAGCTAGTGTTCTTACCTGTTGTGAGAGACATCGGGTTCAATTTGCGATGCCACAACCTAGGTTCAACATCATGTTTTCTGCTCTTCATCTGACGTGAAGTATTGTCTTTCTGAAAAGTATTGTTGAGTTCTACTGGGGAACTTACAAAAGTAATACAGTAGTTGGATGTTGGTTCTACTGTTAAACAGTAGATATCGCTGCATTTATCTCAATCAGCCACAACACTTATTCCGGTTTTCTGAAGTTCATCAACAACGACGCCAGAAGTGGTGGGATCCCCTCCCCTGGTCGCTACATTTTCCTCTTTCTACTATCTCCAAATACGTTGTATTGTAATGTAGGTGAACTTATAAAACTACCCTTTTTAGTATACAAAAAATAGTTGCCTGCAAGAGCGGCGATCCTGAGGGGGTCTTAGAGGCCTGAGACCCCCAAAATTGAAATGCCCTCCTAATGAGGGGGCCCAAGTTGAAGTAGGTTCATTCATTTTTCGCTTCTACTTATGCGTATCTTCCATGGGGCCCCCAAAATTACACAGAAATCGGCGCCGTTGGCCGCCTAGCAAAATTTTGTCTGCCCGTCCGTCTACGACCCCCATGAAATTAAAAGCTGGCAACGTCACTACCATTCATCATGATAGTGCCACCTCCTTCGTATCTATCACTGCATTTGCAGGATACTCGTTTATTGTTGTTTAGATATTGGTTTATTGTTTATACTTTACGTAAGATATGTAACGCCGAAGTTGTGAATGAGTGACCCACAATCTGGTGTAATGCTAGGATGTTTGGTGGATTCGGTCGACCGTTTTTCAAAAATATAGCGTTTGCCCCACTCTGTATACCGTTGATGTTTCGTAAACTGAAGGTGAGTGTACGCTGGACTATAAAATATCGGGTGGGCCGTATATGCCGCATTGCATATCCCTGACTACAATTGAAAGGCAGGTTTCGAACCATTTTAAGGCCTTAAATCCGATGCAATCTGCGGACACAAGGACCATCTACCAAGTTGGAAGGGAGTGGGCCAATCACAAAAGACTTACTGGCATCGAGAACCTTACGAGAGCATATATAACATCTTCATACGAATTCAATAGTGATATTTAATAGAGAAAGCTATTCATCGTACACTAACATCACAGGAAGACAAAACTGTTATAGTCTAACGGTAACCAAAATATTAACCTGATACAGAAAAGCAGAAAAAAAAATCTATTTAATTACCATTTTAGGGAGAAAGTTTACCGTTCATGTCTTGAACTAGTCTCTCAATATTCGGTGGAAGACTGGATGTTCCAATACGGAGGATATTTTCAAGGTGGACATCAGTTACCTACGTGGGCGCCAGAAGAAGAGGAGGGGGTCCTCTGGCTCACGAAAATGTATACGTAATATAGCAAACAACGTATATTAAATACCAGACGTTATATAGCGTCCAATTTAACCTACGAAAATTTTTCAATTCAGTTTCAGATATTACTTAAGAAATACATTTTCAGCAACAGTCAGGCGGGCCAGATGAAAGAGGTCAGTGGACATGACTGACTTAAGCCCTTCTTGCATAAAATGGGAACGTTCCCACATCCCATTCTTTCTTTCTTTTTAAAAAAGAGCAGAATTGCAATACCAGGGTCTCTTTGGTAACACTATGCTAATATTCTCAAAAGCCTTAAAGATGGTTCTAACACAGTGGTTCTCAACCTAATTCCTATCACGACCCCCATTTTATCACCTCCTCTTGCCAGCGACCTCCTTATAATTTCTGGTTTGTACTAAGCTTGTGTGGGATTTTTAAGATACCTATTGAGGAGATTTCACGATATCCATCTATTTCTATAATAGTACAATCCATTTCTTGTATATAGTGGATACAGTAACTTCCCTAAAACGAATGAACTAAACGAAATTTGGTCAGTTCATTCATAATACAGATATTGAATCCGATCTGTCATACTGTTTCAAAATGGACGCCGTTTGAAAATTATAAAACTTCACAACTCCCTTAATTTTGGGTCATATGATAAAAAGAAATAAAGTGATTTCTAATGTTGGTTTAAAAACTTTTCAAAAGTTATTGAGTATTTTAAAAGACTTGACAATATGCATCACAAAGGTTGAACTGGACATTGCTACACTAGAGAAATCACATCATGCTCGGTATCTTATTAGCTTTCAGTTTTAATTGTATTTCAATATGCAGTTTGGTTGCATTTGTATTTCTCTGGTATTTCAATGTACAGTTGTCATTACTATCATATCATACTTCTTTCATTTAAATTGATTTTTAAACAGCTCTGCACATATTGAAAATGTTTAGTAGACCTATTTTTTTTTTTTTTTTTGTTTTTAACAGTATGTATAAAAATAAAAAATATGCCTATCACAACCAAATTCAAATAATATTTAAAACATTTTCTGGTATTAGATTCTAATTATATTTATCTCTTCCGCTTATCTTCGCGACCCCCCTAGGGATCGCGACCGCCAGCTTGAGAAACCTTTCAAATAGATAAAAGATAATTGAAATATGGAACAAGAGAGCCCTAGGCAATATCATTTTGCATGAGATACCGTTATCACCACTCACTTATCTGC
Source organism: Thermobia domestica (assembly GCF_964235325.1). Taxonomy (NCBI): domain Eukaryota; kingdom Metazoa; phylum Arthropoda; class Insecta; order Zygentoma; family Lepismatidae; genus Thermobia; species Thermobia domestica. The sequence goes on along the minus strand of NW_027657058.1, from coordinate 10,049 downwards.
TTTCGATTTCGAGCCATTTTGAAAATCGGCATTTATTTTCGCGTTTCTAAACAGCTGAAAACGGAAAGCCAGTAGATGACTTGTGATAACGATGCCTCACGCAAAACGATATTGTCTAGGGCGCTCTTGTTCCATATTTCAATTATCTTTTATCTATTTGAAGATATCACATAATTACTGTAAAATTAGCGGTATTTTAATTTCGCCGGGATGAAGACTCTTAACATATATGTGAAGAGATCTTTTCGTGTAGAGAGGGTTTCGTCAAAATTGAAAAATTTTAGAAAAATTTTTGGGAAATAACACCATTGTGTCAGATTTCAGATAAAATTGGATTTCTTTGTTATGTATTCTGTTTCTTTCGTAGCATAAATTAGTATTTTCTTTAGAGTTACTTGTTATTGAATTTAAGAGTTCGCGCCTATCTTTGACTTTTTAGTGAACAGTAATGATTATACTCTGTGTTAAGATATTGACTGCTTCGCTTCTCAATTTTTCTCAACGCTTAACGTGGCTCCACAAGCATTATGGCCTACACTGAATTCCACTTAGTGACCTGAAATCCTGACTTCGAGGTAAAAATAGGAAGCAAATTGACTCTGAAAATCCTCCCAAAAAAATTCCAAAATTCTTTGCTGATTACAGAAAGCAGCTGGGAACCACGGAAATGGCGAAACTTCTTTTTTAAAGATGTGCAATACACTTCTTAACTCCTTTTTCGTCTGACCGGCCTTCACCCCGAGCCCCTGTCAGCTGGCCCATCATTCAACGTCTTCCACTTTTTTTTCCAACGTTTTGAGGGGGAGGAATAAGCTTAAAAAAAAAAAGAAAGTTACTTGACTTGAGAATGTAACTCAGTGTTGCCATGTCAAGGGATAAATCCTACCGCATGGTGATTTTCCTTATGGAGAAAATTGAGTTGAGTTAATTTGATTTTGAGTTTAACGTCTCTTTCAGCGGAGACGGGACAGGACAGGACAGGAGATAGGACCTACTGATTAAGAGGCCTCATCCCGGCGAAATTAAAATACCGCTAATTTTACAGTAATTATGTGGTATCTTCAAATAGATAAAAGATAATTGAAATGTGGAACAAGAGAGCCCTAGACAATATAATTTTACATCAGATACCGTTATCATGACTCACTTATCTGCTTTCTGTTTCGAGTCATTTAGAAAATCGGCATTTATTTTCGCGTTTCTAAACACTTGAAAACGGAAAGTCACTAGGTGACTTTTGATAACGGTACCTCACGCAAAATAATATTGTCTAGGGCGCTCTTGTTCCACAATTCAATTATCTTTTATGTTTGAAGATATCACATAATTACTGCAAAATTAGCGGTATTTTAATTTCGCCGGGATGAGGCCTCTTAACGTGGAATCTGAACCACATGAGCTCCGGCCGGGAATCGAACCTTTGTCTCGCACGTCAAAGGCACGTACGCTAACCGCTCTCTCGTGAAAAAGGATTGGGCCATGCAGTATTTACGCGGGCCACGGCTTGCAACTTTTGGAGGCTAGCAAATTTTTTTAGACCAGATATTATCCGACAAAATATGTTATTTTTATTATTATTTATTATTTTTAAATTATTATTATAGAACATTTCTTGTTATATTTTTATTGGTTTCCACTTATACGAAAGTACCATCACTTTTCTGTCTCAAAATTTCTTCTTCAGTATTTATTGATATTGGAAGGCAGTAATTTTTAAGTGTTAAATGCAACACTGGACATTTTCTCAAAGATCGTTGATTTTCCCTTAACAGCCTCCTTCAAGAAGCAGTAGCATTTGTTATCTTTATCAACCATTGTTAGGAAGATTCAGAATGTGAAATAAAGAAAATAGACAGAGAACTAAGCCAAATGAATAAATAAATTTATTCAGAATGTGAAATAAAGAGAATAGTCAGAGAACACTAAGTCAAATGAATAAATAGATTGATTTTGTACGTGAAATAAAAAGATTACACAGAACCCTAAGCCAAATGTATATATAGATTGATTCAGGATGTGAAATAAATTGAATACATACAGAATGCTAAGCCAAATGAATAAATAAACCGATTCAGGATGTGAAATAAAGAAATAGACAGAGAACGCTAGGTCAAATGAATAAATAGATTGATTCAGAATGTGAAATAAAGAGAATAGACAAAGAACGCTAAGCCGAATGAATAAATAGATAATTTCTTCCTTACTTCATTATTTAGATCTATCAAAGGATTAGATAGTCACGGAATTTAGTCCTCTTTACGCCATAGGTCATTCATTCACAACCCCATTTGTTGTCATGTTTGTCATAATTCATTTTTATAGCATCTTCAGCAGACAGCTAGAAAAGTATTTTTGAAAATAACTATTGATTCCTTAATATACTGTATATGACGGATATGGTCAAGGGAGAGGTTAAACCATAGTTTGCCGCTTTATCTAGAGTAAAGAAAGTAGGATTGAAGCCCATTTTATCCAGTGTATACCTGAGCGTTAAAGAAGGGGGGAAGGCTATAGCCTCTATAGCCCTTCCCTTGGATCCGAGCCTGTATGTATATCAGTTTAGTTTAGTTTAATATTCCACGATTATGTTCCGAGGCTAAGGAACACGATGATGGTGACAATGAACAAAATGATAGAATGAAGTAAGTAAAAGATGCGCGAGAAAACCCTGGCATACAGTGTTTACTCACCACAAAACATGTTTGGTTGAAACTAGGATCGATTCAGCTATCTCACACACCAGAGGTGAGCGCTCTACCGTTGAACCTTTGCGGTCAACCCTTTTTTCCATATTTTTGCTTCTAATAAGACGTATTATTTACTTTTTAATACTAAATATAGGGATATTTCTCGAGTATGAGGGATATTTAACATTTGTTACAGGAGTTTTTTTTTTAGTCTGAAAGAACCTGGCATCACTGATGTAGCCTGAGGCGTGAGGGAGTGAGAAGCCATCGCTTGATCACTGCAACCGCTGTGGTTACGCACAAAACTAGGAAGAACCGCAGAAAAGGTCTTTTTTTTTCGCATTCTTTGTTTCAAAAATGCCTTCGCAACACCACGTGCTGTTGAAGAAGCTCCCTTTGTTGTCAAAAATATCTTTCCCTGGATTTGTCAGATGTTTTTCCTTCTTTTATTTTAGCTCTTAAAAACCACGAAGGCTCGAAAGAAAAATATCGAACGAAAAAGAATGGATTTCTGTGAAGTGAACAAATATTTTTAGCTGTTAAATGACGTGTGCAGTTGCATTCTCTTTCTCGTTCATCCGGGAACTCAACGCGGAAAATTTTTGAAGTCGCAATCAGTTCGCACTTTGTATTTTTCTATTATTCTTCCAAAACTACGTAAGTTATGCATAAGAGTATAGTAAGTCTTGATCGAAGGTACTCCCATAATATTCATACATAAGAGTATGGTAAGTCTAATAACGAGTGTCCCGATAGAAGGTACCTCAATAATATTCATACATTGTATGTAAAGTATTGTAAGGCTAATAACGAGTGTCCCGAACGAAGATGCCCCAATAATATTTATACATAGAAATACGGTAAGTCTAATAACGAGTGTCCTGATTAAGGGTACCCCCCATAATATTCTTGTAAATATTTTAAGAATTTCGTTCACATTTCCTGAAGTTTGTAAATCAGCTAGATTAGTGGTGCAAGGCGGGAGGAGAGAAGAGCGAGGAAGGGGGCATAAGGTGCTGACAGAATTAAAGCACATTCGTGATTACAAATATTATGAATGTTATAACAAAGAGGAATTAAATTAAATATCATATATATCTACAAACACATAATAACTACCGAGTTAAGACTGTGGTGTCTTTAATTACAAAGATGATCTTTAAAAAGTACTGCACTACAATAGTATGCATACATTTTGCTGGAATGGAAATAGGTATAAATTGATATTATTATTATTATTATTATTATTATTATTATTATTATTATTATTATTATTTTATTATTATTATTATTATTATTATTATTATTATTATTATTATTATTATTATTATTATTATTATTATTATTATTACTAAAGAGATTTGAGAGTACAATACCGCATATAAAATCGAAGAAGGGGCCATATCTACGACCAGCAAGGGGGTGTGAAAATGCAGAGTTCACGAACGGCGTCCGATAAAAAAAGGTTGGGAACCACTCAGATGATGAAGAACTCACACCCAGTTATAACCAAAAAAAATAATAATAATAAATAAATAAATAAAACGACGGCGGCACGAGATTCAGGGGCTGACATCAGAGGTTCGTGTAGCCACCTTCAGAAGTACGCAACATCCTATTCCAGTTGGTTTTAGACGCCAGGGGACGATATTTCGAGCACCTCCTGTGAGAACTTTATTTTATTTAATGTCCTATATATAAAAATATGACATGTAAATACTTCGTTTTATTTCCCTTGTGTATATAGACCTAGTTTCCTTTTTAGGGGACTACCTTCGAGTTGGACACCTAGTTGTAGTAGGATAATATTGTGGGTCCGTTTGTCGACAATATTGGAGCAAGGACGGTAGGAGACAGACCTACGAAGATCTTTTAATGGATTGACAGTCACAAAAGTATTGTACATATTTGTCATCCACCTATTGAAACCGGAAGTGATATTTATCATTCACTAATTGAAACCGGAAGTGATATATTTGTCATCCAGTTACTGAAACCGGAAGTGATAAATGTTTCGATTTCAATGTTGCATAATACTTCCTGAAAATATTGGGTTCTGATAATAACTTGGAAATTGTCTTGTTTCACAATGTAGAACGGAACTTACACAGACTGCAGTGTTGCTATTTAGCCGGTTCGCATCGGTTCGCTAAAACCGGTTGTTAAAATATTTCGAGTTCGCAGAACCGTTTGTTATACCGAGTCATAAACTCTCTTTCACACACACACACAAAGAGGCAGCTGGAAGGAAGAGGTTGTTGGATACAAATTTTTCACAGCCAAAATAAATTGAACCTTGCTTTGCTCTGTACATACCAGCAGATTAATGGCAGGGTGGGGAAATGATAAATCTTATTTTAAGTGTCTTTCTTTTTAGAAATTCTTATAACTATAGGGTTAAACATAATGATCTCTCAGAACAAGGTATAAGTTTTCATTCCTTAATCTCAAATGCTCAGATATCAAGAATGAGAATTGGAGTTATATAAGTCAAGTGGTGACCGTTAATTATATTTGAAACGCATATATACCATTATCAACAATTGTCGATCCATTGCTGAATGAAGGTCTTTCCAATACTTTTTGACAATTATCTATCCTGGACAATTCATCTCCAATATTCGCAGTGCTCATAATTTCGTCACACCACTTTGTATTAGGAGGCTGTGTAGATTTCTATTTTTCACTTGTAGGATCCAGTACAAAATTTGGTTTTGTCTACCTTGTATGGTTTGTTTCCTAAGAGAAGAGAATTATATCTATCTACCTACCTAGCCATCTATTCTCTCTCTCTCTCATATATAAGGTAAACGCACCGAATTTCGACAGGTTAAGGACTTTTTAAAAAATCAATCGCCTATTGTGGCCATAATATTGGTCGGTGTTAGCCCATTTTTTTCCTTGAAATATACAGTCCATACTAATACTAAAAGTCACTTCAAGGCTGAAATGTTAATGTTAGTAATTTTTATGAAACTGGAACTCGCCAATGGAACCCGAATTCGACTCACTTCACCTGGTTTCGACAGTTGCGTTACCTGAATTCGACACCTTCAATTATATCCATGTAATACATTAAGTCTGCATTATTAGTAATAGTAATCTCTTCTCAGTTTCAAATATTGTTTATTATTATGCAGAAATAATCAGACGGACAAAAGAACACAACTTAAATTTTCTGAACTTAGTAGTTACTTCGATGATCCTCAATTCGACATGCTGGAACCTGATTTCGACATCCCATGTCGATCTGAGATTACAAGTATCGGAGAATTATGCAACAAATAGCTTTATGAAAGACTTTGAACATACTTGTACGTTTAGATATTCAGTTAAAATTATATTTGCACTACTGAGCATGAATTCGACAACCTTGTCGAAATCCGGTTCACGTTACGAATAAAGACTCGTGTTTTCGACAACCCCCCGTTCGTGTTACATCACAACCTTTGTCCTCACAGAAGAACACAAAACGCACTGATTGAAACTCCTTTACAACATTAAAGTACTACTATTTGTTTGAATCAAACCTAACTTTAATAAAAATCTTACGAAAATAACTTGCAGTCTTATGTTTTCCTTAAGATTATGTGTTTTTTCTCGAAGAGTGTATCACACACACAACAATGTATTTCTTTTCTCCATACATATGACTCATCTACTGTAACCGTGCTTTTGACATGAGAAAAGACACTCCCATAATGTTGCCACTTCTATGCACGATTGCAGGGATGGCATCTTACGCTTATTTCACAACATTTAAGCACAGGTATGTCGAATTCGGGTACCTGTCGAATTCAGGCGCGTTTACCTTATATATATATATATATATATATATATATATATATATATATATATATATATATATATATATATATATATGTGTGTGTGTGTGTGTGTGTGTGTCTGTGTGTATAAATACAGAAGCTGCTGTTAAAAAATTAGAATAGCACCACCGCAGAGGCTGATAAGGTTTCTGTTCACAGCTGTTGTGTACAGAAGTGGTCGATGAGAAAGATCGAAGCAATGTCGTTCATCAATACATTGAAAATTAATTATCTACACGATTTCGTGGTTGTAATTAGATTTTGTTACAGGGGAAAGTTAAACCTAAGGAAACAAATTGAAAATCAGTGATTTGTATTACAAGGAATATGTTTTGATTGCTATTTACAAGAACAAAATTTTCATACAGTATGTGGTGCTGGCACCAATCGAGTGGACGTGTACCGCGACGAGACGTCCAGTCACACAGTTAAACCATTACAGATTGATGGAAGCTAGACCGGGAATTTTCCTTCTCCAACAACCATCCAAGTGAAGAGTCCAATGGACTACCACGCCTTTAAACTTTAGAAATATTGCCAAGGACACCGATTTCTCTGTAACTTTAAAGGGGGGAACATTCAAATGTGTATTTGGTTGCAGATAAGGGTCTAAGAAGGAATACGTGAGGATTTAAAGACAAATTGGATTCAAATTATTCCAAATATTGTAGGTATATTCATTAAAAAAATACATATAACAATAAGAAGTACATCTTCATAAAAATACATCGGGAAAACGCATGAGCATTGGGTGGCTTCCCCCCAGGATCGGTGCCCTTGAATATTGCTTTCCTATTCGTAAGGTATGCACAGTTTTCGACCTCTGGAAAGCGTCTCAACAGGAGTGGAATAAATACTCCTTGTACAGTCCGCAGCAAAAAACCTGCAATATGAGCATGTAAGTTTATTATGAAACTACGCCCAATAACCCAGGGAATCAACATAACGTCTAAGTGGCACGAATCACGCCAGGATAAACCTCGGCGTCCTCCCCTGCACACTTATTTTGGAGTAAAAGACTTAGTCGTTTCACAATAAAATTACATGCTCGTGTTGCAGGTTTTTTGCTGCGGACTGTACAGCTGCAAAGGAGTGTTTTTCAGTGGAAAGTATGATATCAGGCAACAGGTAAGAGTGCTTCTTGTCACACAGAACACAACCATCCACTGGTGGAAGAAGAGCGAACTGTTATAGTTGAGTGAACACTTGAAGGTCGTTTACATGGTAGCCTACAAGCCTCTTTCTTTTCTTTCTTGGTATCGGTGGTAGTCAAGAAATTCTTAGAGATACGCGAGGCCGCGGTGGCTCAGTTGTAGAGCGTTAACATCTAGTTCATGGAGTCCCTGGTTCGATCCCAGCTCGCGCCGTGAATTTTGTGGTGGACAAACACCGTGTGTGTGGGTTTTCTCGGGGTTCTCCCATTTCCTTCCAGTTTCTTCATTCCACCATTTCATTCATTTCTCGTCATCACCGTCTCCTTTAGCTTCAATCGGCATAGCCGTGGGATGTAAAACTTTTTTCATTTGATTTCTTTACTCCAGCTAACCAATACATTGTATCTGAAGGGTTCAATTCACATGTACACTCATGTCCAAAATTATTGTCGCATGTCTATAAATATGTTGTTGTAGGAATATAATTTGATAACAAATTCGCCTGGTATTTCTTATAATGTTAAGTAGTATTGATTTAGTATCATGACCGTAAAAGAGATGCCGCGCCTTGATAAGAGATAGTTTATCGCTTGTTTAATTAAGGATAAGGGGGGACTATCGAAGGAGGTGATGCAATAGGATTAGGAAAGGGGGAAAGGTTAATTGATTGATAAGGAACACGTGATGTGTTTCACAATGATAGATGACGAAAGGAAAGGTTGAATGACCACTACGAAGGTCACACTGGATGGTCCCTGGAAATGGCCCCATGACCCAAGATTGACCCCTGTATAGGGACCACGTTTTTTTTAGGGACACCCTTCCCCTGTTTAATGAATTTTTTAAAAAATATGAAATTATATTTATGTGGACACAGGAATTGAACTTGGGAAAATAGGAAATAACTTTATTTTATTTTATTGCATTATTTAGCCATACTTGATGTTCATACTAAAGACGGAGTCTTGTTCTTGCACATCCATCACCGAAGAACTTAAGACATGAACTGAGGTTTAGCGCGCTTTGAAAACCCGGATGAATTGACCTTTGTACGATTAGATAAACTTGTTGAACGACGAAACATCATGTGACGATGTGTAATTTTGACCGTTGATACATGACTAAACATCATGTGATAAGTAATTTGGGGCTACAATCGTATGATTAAGTAGCATGTGATTGATGAGTAAGTACATTTGATTAGGCATAAGATGAACACGTGATGAATTTGAAAGTACTTTAAATACAAGTCCTAAGAGAGAAAATATATAAAGACACATAATGCAGTCGTATGAAAAGAAGGACCACTGCAATATTGAAGCATCATTATCTGATGCTGAAACAGAAATATATGAATCATCTTCAGATGAAGAATTTGATATTGATGAAATAGATTCATCAGTATCAACAGTTTCAGAAACCCCAGCATCATCACCATCAAGATTTTGGAGTTTAGACTGTTCTTGTAATAGTCAAAATGTGGACCGAGAATGTATAAAGAAAGCTATTGAAAAATGGAAATTTAACGACACGTTAATATGTGATGGTTGTAGAGAAGGATCGTATCATGTGTATGCGCATGATTGTATGAAATTACCCCCAAAATCATTGGAAGTTCGTGCTTGGAGTGTTATAGCAAGCCCTAGTGTTGAAGATGATGTGTTTTACCTGTATGCCAACACCCACATTATTGGAATACTAACAAGAGAAAAATTTTATGAAGCATATTTGGAACTATTAAATGATATAGACTATTTTCCGGAATTACTAGAGGTTCTATTAAGAAAAGACAGAAGGAAAAATGTATCCGAATAGTGTGAGTGTTTTATGTGTGTTATGTAGTGCTAAAAATATTAATGTGAATTGTGTATTAAAAACAATAAATGTATACTTACGTGAGAATAATCCTCTGGATTGCAAATCAAGTACTTTTCATGATATTGGATCATTTGCAGCAAAGTATTTATCTCTTGATAAAACTCTTGGTGAACTTTTTGAATTGTATGAACAAGAACATAGTGAAATTTCATTTATATGCTTTATGCGTAAAACTTGTGATCTTTTAAAAAATACAGAATTTGTTGGACAAATTATACCATATTTCATTCAGCGCACAAATGAAATTTCACCTTGCGTAAATCAATACATTATTGATATTCAAGGTTTTAAAATGTCTGATAACGAATTTATTATTCGTGAGTTTTGTCTTAGCGCATGTGATGATACAGTAAATTTTCATTGCTTGGTAAAATCACCAATAGAATATAACTTATTGTCATTAGGTTGCCAAAAACAAATTGATTGGCTGACATTGAATTTACACGGATTGAACTGGGATAGTAAAACAGGATATACTGTATCATTCATACGTAACCTTGTAT